>NW_027454037.1:0-108687 GCF_040206685.1 Ascaphus truei
TAGAAGGGCGAGAGAGAGAGAGAGAGGAGAGAGAAGGGCGAGAGAGAGAGAGAGGAGAGAGAAGGGCGAGAGAGAGAGAGAGAGAGAGAGAGGAGAGAGAAGGGCGAGAGAGAGAGAGAGAGGAGAGAGAAGGGCGAGAGAGAGAGGAGAGAGAAGGGCGAGAGAGAGAGAGAGGAGAGAGAAGGGCGAGAGAGAGAGAGGAGAGAGAAGGGCGAGAGAGAGAGAGGAGAGAGAAGGGCGAGAGAGAGAGAGGAGAGAGAAGGGCGAGAGAGAGAGAGGAGAGAGAAGGGCGAGAGAGAGAGAGGAGAGAGAAGGGCGAGAGAGAGAGAGGAGAGAGAAGGGCGAGAGAGAGAGAGGAGAGAGAAGGGCGAGAGAGAGAGAGGAGAGAGAAGGGCGAGAGAGAGAGAGGAGAGAGAAGGGCGAGAGAGAGAGAGGAGAGAGAAGCGCGAGAGAGAGAGAGGAGAGAGAAGGGCGAGAGAGAGAGAGGAGAGAGAAGGGCGAGAGAGAGAGAGGAGAGAGAAGGGCGAGAGAGAGAGAGAGGAGAGAGAAGGGCGAGAGGAGAGAGAAGGGAGAGGGAGAGAGGAGAGAGAAGGGAGAGGGAGAGAGGAGAGAGAAGGGAGAGGTTGAGAATGGAAAGAGAGAGAAGGGAAAGGGAGAGAGAGAAGGGAGGTTAGGTGTTCAGGATATCCAAGCTTCAACACAGATGCTTTAATCAGTCCCTGCTTCAGCACAGGTGGCTCAATCAGGGTCTCTGTCTTCAAACAAGCCTCTGTTTGAGCCACTTGTGCTGAAGCTGGAAAATCCTGAAATTCAGACATGTTTCGTGGCTTAAGGACTTGAGTTGAGCAGCCATGTGTTCAAATTCTATTATACTTTTTATTTACATTTGCATCTAGAGTACTCTTTAGAAGCGGTTTGTCTCACTTCAGAGTGGCTAGGATAGGCCGCAAAAGCCATTGAGATTTACAGGGAAAAAAAGAGGCATAACAAACTAAGGCTGCCATCTCTTTATATCACAAGGTTACTCAGCAAACTTAACAGAAAAAACACAGAGAATACACAGAACTATGCAAAGAGCCTCCCACAAACAGGGCTGGTTGATGATAAACCAATGAATACCATATTTCAAACCAAAGAAAAATTAACATGTACAGTATTTAAAGTACGTGAATGTGACCGCAATCACCGTTATGAATAGGTATATAGGATCAAACGACAGGTGCTCAAGGGGTATAGATATAATGTTTATCAGAGTTGATCAAAAAAGATTTGATCAGAAGAGTTCCCCTTATATACAGCACTCTATTGTCATTCGTATGGTAAAGGTAGACAACAATTGGTCTTGCAGTATATTACTGCAGATCTGTCAGGTTGGCCAGAATCACTGCGGATATCAGAAAATAATAAAATTTTATTAATTCTACATAGATAATTAAAAACACATATACATGATTAAAAATCCCTTTTTGTGGCTGATATGTAAATAGGATGAGGATTATTTGGATCTATTGCCATATATCATCATATCATGACTCTCAGAGTAATAACAGCAGGTCTGTAATTGATTTGTACAGCACCGACATTGTTTATTGCACTAAATCACGACGGCACGCCGAGATCTACCCCAGCTGCCGCCAGTAACAACCGCGCGCCGCCGCGTTTCCCCCACGCACCCCCCCTCCACTTCGCGCGCAATTTACCTCCCTTCCCGACACCGTACCCGGCTCCTGCTCTGCCTCTCTGCTTCCCCGCACCCCCGCTTACCTTCATTTGATCTCCAGGGGTGTCGGGGAAGCCTGGGGAAGACGGGGAAGACGGGGAAGACGGGCGCGCATGTTACTGTGACGTCACAGTGCGCCGCCACGCGCCGCGGCTACCCGCTTCCCAGCCGCATGGAGCCGGCGGCTTTTGCTTCAATAAGCAATGTCGCTACTGTATGTGGCTAGCTAGCAAACAAATTGGTCTTGCAGTATATTACTGCAGATCTGTCAGGTTGGCCAGAATCACTGCGGATATCAGAAAATAATAAAATTTTATTAATTCTACATAGATAATTAAAAACACATATACATGATTAAAAATCCCTTTTTGTGGTTGATATGTAAATAGGATGAGGATTATTTGGATCTATTGCCATATATCATCATATCATGACTCTCAGAGTAATAACAGCAGGTCTGTAATTGATTTGTATGTGGCTAGCTAGCAAACAAATTGGTCTTGCAGTATATTACTGCAGATCTGTCAGGTTGGCCAGAATCACTGCGGATATCAGAAAATAATAAAATGTTATTAATTCTACATAGATAATTAAAAACACATATACATGATTAAAAATCCCTTTTTGTGGCTGATATGTAAATAGGATGAGGATTATTTGGATCTATTGCCATATATCATCATATCATGACTCTCAGAGTAATAACAGCAGGTCTGTAATTGATTTGTATGTGGCTAGCTAGCAAACAAATTGGTCTTGCAGTATATTACTGCAGATCTGTCAGGTTGGCCAGAATCACTGCGGATATCAGAAAATAATAAAATTTTATTAATTCTACATAGATAATTAAAAACACATATACATTATTAAAAATCCCTTTTTGTGGCTGATATGTAAATAGGATGAGGATTATTTGAATCTATTGCCATATATCATCATATCATGACTCTCAGAGTAATAACAGCAGGTCTGTAATTGATTTGCATGTGGCTAGCTAGCAAACAAATTGGTCTTGCAGTATATTACTGCAGATCTGTCAGGTTGGCCAGAATCACTGCGGATATCAGAAAATAATAACATTTTATTAATTCTACATAGATAATTAAAAACACATATACATTATTAAAAATCCCTTTTTGTGGCTGATATGTAAATAGGATGAGGATTATTTGGATCTCTTGCCATATATCATCATATCATGACTCTCAGAGTAATAACAGCAGGTCTGTAATTGATTTGTATGTGGCTAGCTAGCAAACAAATGTTGGCAAAAATCACAGTTTGAGATCATATCATAACTCACAGAGTAATAACAGCAGGTCTGTAAATGTTTTGTATGTTATTAACTCGCAGATAGATACTTGCAAAATTCACCATTCAAACCACAATCACTGTCTAACATATATACTGGTATTGCTGCTCTGAATAGATAATTTACAGGGCAACTCTTCTGATCAAATCTTTTTTGATCAACTGATAAACATTTACAGTATTTACAATCTTTATCAGAACTCTTATAGAGACAATAAAAAGTGGATATATATACACACACACACACACACACACACACACACACACACACACACACACACACACACACACACACACACACACACATTACAGTATGTGGGTGTGTATGTGTGTATATTATCTCTAGGGGTAGTTGCTCTGGGCTATTTCATACACAAGAGCCCCACAAACAGGGGTGGTTGAGCCTTTCAGGTACAGACACATCTCAAATAAACACTGATACCTTATGAATATTTCTCTATTAAACAGAAAGTAATCAGCAGCTTTGTGCTTTTTCAGTAACAGACCCTCTTTAATCACAGAAGATTCCCAGAGATAAAAAAATAAAGCAACTTACTGTATTTGAGACACACACCACTCGGTTAAACACTTTGAATTAAAGCCCAGGCCCATCTGACATCACATGATCAGTGACCAATTAGAGAATTTGTAGCAGACAAAAAAACTACAGTGCCCATGAAGCTTTGCTGCAAACTCATCCTGGAGTTCAAGAGTTTACAATGATTGATGTCTTACAACTGGGAGTGAGACAAATTGTAACAAAAACTAAATGTATCTATTCTGCTTATTGTAATGTCAGTGTGTGTGTCTGAGGTCCAGGGATATGTCATTTAATTGTGTGTGTGTGTGTGTGTGTGTGTATGTGTGTGTGTCATCTTAAATCAATCTATTCTTAACAAATAAAAATATTTTACATGTACTAATTCTCTAATTTCTTTTAATTCACTATGAATTGACTGAATTATTTTAGTATTTTTCTCTCCGCTCTTAATTATTGCTTAATTATATATTTTTTCATGTTTGTGGTTCTGAATCCACACATTAGGAAGTATAGACAGTTGCTTTCTTTCTTTCTTGCTTTCTTGCTCTCTTGCTCTCTTGCACTCTTGCACTCTTGCACTCTTGCACTCTTGTGGAGAGGGAGTGGCTCAGTGAGTAAAAGACACTGAGTGGCACTGAGAGTTTGAAGCCTGGGGCCTGGTTCAATTCCTGGTGTCAGATCCTTGTGACCTTGGGCAAGTCACTTTATCTCCCTGTGCCTCAGGCACCAAAAACATAGATTGTAAGCTCCATGGGGCAGGGACCTATATTATATTATTATAAATTATATTATTATATTATTGAGCATTTCCCATTTTAAATGCAAAATTACTAACTAATATGTTTTTCTCCTTGTGCTATGAAATGCCTTATTTGAATCCAAAACTCATTGTATGAGGATAGACGCCATTGATTTTTCTTTCATTATTGCACATATGAATGTACAGCTGCAGCAGCAGCGGCCTTTATTCGAACACTTCACGCTGTGTATACTTCAGAATACCCATGTAGTGGCACGTGATCTCTTCCAACCTTCCCGCCTTATCACCCACTATCACTGCTTACTGAATAGCAGTAGGCATTAAGTGCTTGATAAGTGGCTTATGAACGCTTACTGCATAGGCGTGTGTGTGTGTCTGTGTCTATCTGAGGTACTGAGATACAGTAGGTCATTTAATTGTGTGTGTGTGCATGTACAAACTAAAAAAAATAACAGTGTTATTATAGCAATTACCAGTGTTACAAATATAGAAGTGCAAATAGCTAAAATGTAAGGAATCTACCGTTTTTTTTAAAAAAGGGGGGGACTATTCCATTGTGCATTTCACTTAATGTGACTTATTACCTTGCAATTAGATTTCTAGATATCTCTTGTATTTTCTAGGGTTACTCTTTGGGAGTATGTGTGAGAGCAAGAGACGGGTTGAGTGAAAGAAATAGAGTGGGAGTCAGGGTGAAAAAATGGAGAGAAGGGAAAGTGAGAGAGAAGGGAATGTGAGATAGAAGGGAAAATGAGAGAGAAGGGAGAGGGAGAGAGAAGGGAGAGGGAGAGAGAGCAGAGGTAAAGAGTGGTGTTTAAAGCGGGGGCAGTTTTAGTCGGGGAAGTAAGGCAAGGGTCATATCGAGAGAGATAAAGGGGGAGTGAGTGATAAAGGGAGAGAGAAAGGGGGAGAGAATGAGCTCTTAAAACAGGACTGCTTTAATGTTTTTAAAGCCTAAGAAATCAGATCAACATACACTGAAAATGAAGGATTTTTTAAAACCGATCGAATTGGCAGAACCAGACTGAAACAGCTTCGTACAAAGCCTTTTTAGATACAGATTGGACATGCGAGAAGGGCTTGCAGCATAGCAAACCATGCCAATTCGCATCTACTGTAGAGTGCTCTTTCGAAGTGATTTGTCTCACTTCAGAGTTTCTAGACTAGGCCGCAAAATCCTTTACGGTGTACAGGAAAAAAGAGACATAAAATACCAAGTCTATTTCAAAACAATGAATGCAACTTAAAGACTCAACATATCTGGCTGATGAATGCAAGGGTTAAACCTGGGAATACTATATTTTCAGTGTGACATGACCCTATTAAGATGCATTTCTCAAGGTTTACAAGTTACTGTATGGTTATTTTGCTGTTTAAAGTTTTTCTACCTTTTTTTGTTTAATTTCTTGAAATTACCTATGTACTGGTAGGAAGATAAATGTTTGAACAGGGGTTCTCAACTCCAGTACTCAAGCCTGTCCAACAGGTCAGGTTTTCAGGATATCCCACCTTAAGCACATGTGGTTCCATCAGGGGCTCAGTTTTCAACCAAGCCTCTGATTGAGCCAAGATATATGACACATATTACTAATGCAGGAATAAGTCATCAGAAATAGGCCCCTTGTTCAAAACAATATAACCATTTTCTCCTGGGATGTTGGAAGCATTAATATGCCTGATGACGCCATATGCTGGGCACAATGACCGAGATAGCAGCTGAGAGAAAGAGCAGAGAATGTAATAGTGTTTAAAATTGTTTCCCAATAGCTCAGATATAGCGATCAGTGAAAGAACAGTGTCCCATCAGCCGTGGCTGGACTGGATGTCTTGCTCACAAGTGCTATGTAATGTGGAAAAATGTTGCACACCAAAAATCAAAATAAATCTGAGATACTAATACCAGTGGGAGTCCGAGTGAAAAAATGGAGAGAAGGGAGAGTGAGAGAGAAGGGAGCGAGAAGGGAGTGGGAGAGGGAGAAGAGGTAGAGAGAGGTGATTAAAGATTGATTAGTTTGAGTCAGGGGAAGTGAGGCAAGGGTCATATAGAAGGAGATAAAGGGGGAGTGAGTGATAAAGGGAGAGAGAAAAGTTGAGAGATAAAGGGGGAGAGAATGAGCACTAAAAACAGGACTGCTATAACGTCTTGAAAGCCTAAGAAATCAGATCAACATACATAGACCTGAAAATGGAGGATTTTTTAAACCGATCGAATTGGCAGAACCAGACTGAAACAGCTTCTTATCAGCCGTCTACCACTGAGATGTATATTCTTTCAGTGGTAGAGAATGTATCATACCCTCCATTAGCAGTGTCTGATTACAATGGCTGCAGTGAAAGAAGTTAGGGTTAGGGTATCCTGAAAACCTGGCCTGTTTGCGGCTCTCGAGGACTGGAACTGTGCAGGCCTGGCTTACAGCATAGCAAAGTAGGCCAATTCACATAAAGAGAGCTATTTAGAAGTGGTTTGCCTCACTTCAGAGTTACTAGAATAGGCCACAAAATCCTTTGCGGTGTACAGGAAAAAAGAGGCATAACATACCAAGGCTGCCATCTTTTAATATTACAAGGTTACTAGATGCTCTGCAGAATTTTATAAATGCAGTAATTAATTGAAGCCAACTAAAGTGTCACTAATTTTAAATATCTTGGCATTTGGTTTCACTCCCATTTAAAATTTGAGTTGCATATTGATAATCTGACATCCAAAATCATTGCCAAACTGGGTGTACTTTATAGGAACAAATCCTCCCTAGGCCAAGGTGCATGATGGGTTAACTTTTGTATCTTACAGACATGCTTAAATGTAGTTAGTACTGCATTGCTGTGAACAGGACACATAGTGGAAAGTTACCTTAATTAAGAGAAACTCTCCAGAGTTGTATGGGAGTCTCCTGGGCCCTCCCCTAGGTCATGCTTATAGTGCCAGCAACGCGACTGGCGAAGTGACGGGTGACGTCACCTGCGAAAGTTATAATTTAACTTTCGGGGATGTCGCTGGCGACATGGGCATTGATTGGTTCAGAGGCTGTCACATGTGGCGACAGCCTCTGAAAAATCTGATTTCCCCAGCTCCAAATTTTGAGTCGCCAGCGTTACTCCCGTCGCGTCGCACTTACTATAAGCGCTGCCTAACTGGGATGTATACTGAATGCCTGGATGTGTTCTCTGACACATTTGTACAGCAGAGAAATGTGCCAGACTCTCAACTGTGGCAAAGCTGATAGTATACTCAGGACTGCGTGCAGTAAAAATTGATCACATAATAGCAACTATTGGGAGTCCCCTGGTTGTTGATGACATCATGAGCGCTATCCTGAGTGTCATAGAATGCTGAAATATATCCAAAGCTATGTATCCAATAAATTGAGCAGAAAGAGATAGGGGAAACTGTCCAAGCATTGCTGGAGTCAGAGGTAATATGGACCGCAGCCAGTTTGTTCAACTATCTGGGCTGTGGAAATACCAGATGGGTAGTGTAGGGTGGCTGTGCACTGTAGAACCCTAAACACAGTAGTGCCACTGTTGGTCGCTGTCATCGCTGACGTAGTTACTTTGGTGGAACATATGCTGTGAAGTATGTATATACAATTATACCAAGGTACAAAAATAGGAGAATGAGAAAAGGAACATAGAGTAGTACGTCTTTGGCTAAGAGAAGAAGAAACCACTTGATTGTCTCTCTCTCTCTCTCTCTCTTTTTATATATATATAAAAATATAAAAAAGTGTAAAATGGGGGGGTTTGCGAGGTGTGAAATAGGCCTTGCAACACTACCATTTGAGTAAAAGTTGTGCCCTAAAAAAAATGTCATGGTAGGTGTGCTATGGGGTAGGGAGGGGGGCCTGATCCTTGCATTTGTCCTGGGCCCCAAGATTTCTGCTGGCGGCCCTACTGACAAGGGATTCCTCAAATTGGGCCCAGCAGAAGCTACTTCCCAAGCAAGCAATTGCCTTTTTATATTATTTGTTCTGCTTTTTACTATTATCAGTATATATATGTAACATCGCCAAAAGAAGGGTCGTGCGGTCACTGCTGTATTTCATCTCCTGTCTGCACCGCTGATAAGAGGCATAGAGGAATTTGTGAGGGCGGACCCTCGCTCTCGCAGAGGGGAGGGGTTTGATGTCTGTCTGTCTGTGTGTGTGTGTGTGTGAGAGGGAGAGAGAGAGTGTGTGTGTAAGAGGGAGAGTGTGTGTGTGTGTGTGTGTGTGTGTGTGTGTGTGTGTGTGTGTGTGTGTGTGTGTGTGTGTGTGTGTGTGTGTGTGTGTGTGTGTGTGTGTCACCCACCCTGTTTCCCTCTGTCTCACTTTCTGTCGCCCTCTGTCTCACTTTCTGTCACCCTCTGTCTCACTTTCTGTCACCCTCTGTTTCCCCCTGTCACCCTCTGTCTCACCCTGTCACCCTCTGTCTCACCCTGTCACCCTGTGTCACACCATGTCACCCATTTTCTCCCTGTCAACCTCTGTATCTCTCGGTATCACCCTGTCATTCTCTGTCTCACCCTGTCACCCTCTGCCTCACCCTGTCACCCTCTGCCTCACCCTATCTCACACACTCTCTGTGTCTCACACACTCTCTGTGTCTCACACACTCTCTGTGTCTCACACACTCTCTGTGTCACACACACACGCACACTCTCTCTGTGTCACACACACACTCTTAACAAGGACTAATTGTAGTATAATGTAATACAATAAATAAACATGTCAAAAACGAATGTTGTTCTTACTAGGAATTTATTCAATTTTTTTTAAAGCGGGCCTGGGGCGGGGCTAGGTGATGAGTAGATTTTTTTGTTCAGCGAGTAGATTTTTGGGTGATTTGTCAACCACAATATATATATATATATATGTAAGGGGGCCACTCCCGGCTTCCCTGATGTTCCTTTGCCCCTTGCCTTACCCCTGTGGCAGTGGGGGAAGGGGATGGCGACTTTTCCCAGTTGGCGCTGCTATCTGTGCCGGCGCCGTCGGGGGCCCTGATGCTCGAGCATGCGCAGATAGCCACAGCGGCCATGTTGTGTTTGGTGCGAGGTTCGCGCAATACGCAGAGGTTGGCAAGGGTAGTGGTGGCCATTACAAGTGTACAGGAGATCTGGTAGGTTGCGCAGGTGCAGTTATGTGTAGCGGTGGCCACTACAGCTTTGCACAGGTGCAGTAGAGACCGCGCACACAGTCCCCATAGGAAAGAGGTTCTGAGTGGACTACATCCCCCAGCAGCCTCTGGTGAATGCCCTATGTTCCCTGTCACCTGCAACCAACCAGCCACTGAGACTTGCAGATTCTCTGCAGCAGGGAATTTGATACATTGTTTTGTGCAGTCAGGAAGCAGACTGGGAAGCACGTGAGTGAGTGAGACTTAGGGGACAAAGAGGGAAAGAAGGTGGGCAGAGAGCTGCGAGATTCTGCCCTAGGCCAGAAATCCCCAGGCTAGAGTTGAGGCCCTGACTTCCCACTAGTGAGGGTGGGTGGTCACAGGGACAGGCCCTAGTACAGGAACCTGTCACTTTAGAGAGAGAGAGAAGTGAAGGAAGCAGAGACTGTCGCAGCACCATTACAGAGGTTTAGGATCAGACCTCTTCAAGCACAGCAGCAACCAACCGGGTGGGATCGCCCTGGAAGGTAACCCTGACGTATCTTCACCGTCGGATCCTTTGCGAAGTCTGTTTGCAGGTCCTAGCGCTGGAGCGCTCGGCAGGTAACATCCATAAGTGCACCAACTATAAATCAGTACATAGTGGCTGTGCAGTCACACACACACATACCTTATTTTGGGGGTGGGGTTGTGGTGTGGGGAGTTGGACATGGTGTGGGTACACGGTGAGGGGTTGCATCCTGCGAGACACGTGAGTTACTGTGTCTCCTAGAAGAGAGACACTTAATGTATGACATGCATAGTTATGTTACTGTTAGAAAAGTCACTGTTCTTTTATATGCTGTGTGCGTGATATTATATTATTGTCCTGTGAGGAACAACTCCCGCTCTGCTTGGAGCCATCACAGGTGGAGGCGCTGCACCATATAGTATTGTTCAGGAGGATACACCCCAGGCTCTCATTGGCGGAGGTTCAGGCCTCCTGTGAGCCTCACAGGTAAAGCACCACACTGGTAATACATATAGCTCCCCTCACATGCACCCTATCTGCGATTGGGTGGGGGAATATGGGTTACATATATATATTATATATATATAGTACCGACACACTTTATTCGAGTGTGGCCGGTACCGCAAGCCGGGAGATTTCCCGGCTTGCTAGTGGCCGCCCCTCGGCGTGCCGCGCGTCATAGACGCGCGGTCACGCGTCTTCGGGAGCGTGCGCCCCCTGCACGCGCGTCCAGGGGCTCCCCGAGGGAGCCCTGGTGTCCCGCGATCGCGGGACAGCGGCAGGGGGTTCCGGGGGACCCGGCGGACCCGGCAGCGGTAGGGAGAGCGCCCCGATCGGAGGGCGCTCTTCCGCTGCTTCGGCGCGCGCCCGTCACTCTCGGGCGCGCGCCAGGCTACTGCTGCGGCCAAGAACGGGCAAATGCTCGAATAAACTTGGCCGCAGCAGTATATATATATATATATATATATATATACTTATTATTAGGCTATAACTGCAGCACTGATTATTGTGCTACCTAGTTCTTGTTGGTTCTTAATAGATTGCTATGAGGGATATTGTTATATGCACTTATGATATAATACACCTCATTTAGCAATCAGGACGCCACACTCCATATATTTTAGCACCCTCCCCATCAGTTACATATGTTGCTGGTACCATGGTTTTTTACCTCACTACTTCTTATTGGGACTCACACTGGTACTGTCATTTAGCGCATGAATATTTATTTTGTTCTAACAAAATTAACACAGTATAGGAAAATATGCATTTGTCAGAGGGAAAGGCCAATAATCTGGAGTCAGGTCACCCTAATGTATATTAAAAATAAACACAGGCCTGTCTGATACTCCCTGATATTATAAAGTAAAGAGGCCACTCTATAATAAATATTTACACAGGCCTTTTTAAGTCTGTCCCTAATAATCTGTAATCAGGAGGTCATTATAAGTGTTAAAACAGTAGTGGTACTGTGATATTAAAGTGACAATCCCATACAAGTTTAATTCAGCCCAAATCCACACAATAATGTTAATAAATGCATTATAAATATCACATGACCATATGTATACTGGCTTAGTTCATGGCTGTGTTATTACATCATTACATGTGTAATTAAATCCGTGACATTCTCAGGCTCCCCCCTTCTGTGACAATCATACAGCCGGGCCGTTACATTGCAACACACTAATCCCGCCCCTAGTGACATCACCTGATCAGTAACCAGTCAGAGAAGCTAGCAGGCAAAGAACTACATTTCCCACAATGCACCTCGTGGAGTGTGGCTAGCAGCTACACCTTCTCTCACTAGTTTGTCTCCTGCGAGTTTCCGTACACAGCGTCTTGTTAGAGTGGGGCGTGGACATGTGTAAACTTCAATGGTGGGAAAATGAGACAGTTTTAGCTGCTAGCTGAGCAGTGGTACAGCGCTCTGTAGAAGGCGCTCTCAGTCGGGTGAGTGATTTTTCAATGTGTGTGTTTATTTCATTTCTCATTTTACTTTCACTTTAAGTACTGCATGCTTATTTTTTTCTTTGGGCATTTAGAGATTTAAGTGCTCCGTGAGCCGAGTCCTCCATTGAAGGAGGAGCTATGAGGCCAACCTATCACAGCTACTGTACCATCTTCAGTTGCTTTCAGTATACTGATTAATCCACGGCACAGAATATGCAACTTCAAATACATCTATCAACTGTCTATATGTTAAGCCCCCGGACAAGCATTTGCTTGTTAGTTATACACTAGTTTCATACAAGCACTTCACACAGGGGGCTTCAACTTAGGTAGTACTTGACCGGCCGGTCTGAGTGTTCTCATTTCCATATATTTCTTGCCTCTACACTTTATTTACATACTTTGTACTTATTACTGCAGTGTAGCATTTTTCCCCACACCTTAAGGTTCAGTTTATAACAGCTTTGTAGGTCACCACTGCTCCTCATTTTAACCATTTATGTGTATGTGATTAATAAACCTTTATTGATACAATTTGTGTATGTTAGAGTGCTATTCAGGGGATTCTTTTTTTCTGTGTTAGTTTTCATATGTGTGTGTGTGTGTGTGTGTGTGTGTGTGTGTGTGTGTGTGTGTGTGTGTGTGTGTATATATATATGTATATATTTATGTATATATATTTGTGTGTGTGTGACCTTGGGCAAGTCACTTCATATCCTCTGTGCCTCAGGCACCAATGTCATAGATTATAGCTCTATGGGGCAGGGACTTGTGTCTGCAAAATGTCTCTGTATAGCGCTACGTAAAACTAGCAGCGCTTTAAAAGAACATGCTGTTATTATTATTATATATAAATGTGTATGTATTTATTTATATAGCACTATTAATGTATATAGCGTTTCACAGTAGTAATACATGTGAAAATCCTATAAATAACAAATACAAATATCAGGTCATGGGAATAAGTGATTTGGACATAAAAGTAACATTTCGGAAGTGTGGACAACTAATACATCTTGTAGATTGCCTTTACAGTGTGATGTCATTGATTCAGTAGATTGTGTGCAGACCAGGACTGCAGTACAGTGTCACTCACATGGATGACTTGCGTGGTAGAAGCTCAAGAACAAGGATGTCAAACTCCAGTCCTCGAGGGCAGCAAACAGGCCAGGTTTTCAGGATATCCCTACTGAAAACCTGGCCTGTTTGGGACCCTCGAGGACTGGAGTTTGACATGCATGCTCTAGACGGAGCACAGCTGTGGGTGGGAGGTGGATTTGCTTTGCATCAAATGGTTTGGAGCAAGGTTTATTGTATGTATTATCATAATAACAATGCAATGCTTAACTTTTATTTCAGGAGGGATGACTGCAGAACAGAAGTGAATATTGAAGCCATGTGTTCCTTTTCTTGCAAAAGAGAAAATTTGAAGGACAGTTGAAGAGAAGGAAAATTACTACACAGAGACAGATAAGCAATGTGTATATTTCTCATTTACCATTTAGTATTTGTCGTTTTATTGACTCCACACAATCCGGCTGCTACGGGTTTCACATTGAATATTTTCATCTCTACTCTACCCCTTCCTGTGATCTGAACCATGCAAGTTTTCGTTGATTCAATACATCATGAGTAGAGGGTGGCTACAGTATGAAGTAAAGACCCAAGGACCACATCTACTACCATTCATAACAAGAACATGTGCAGTAGCGCACAGCTGCAGTTCTATGTGATTGTTATGAAAGGTTGAGGTGGTTCAATTCTATGAATCTGGAGTGGGATGGATCCTGTTTGCATCATATGGTTTCATCTAGGCCAGTAGATTATATAACTCTCAGTACAGGTTACACATGGCATCAGTATTAGTGATTTAAAGAGGAGGAAAGCTTCAATGTGGAGAACAAAGCCAAGTAATGTTGAAGTTACTCCTTTTACCATTTACTTGGTCAGTCTGTACTGTCTACTCTCCACACAGCTGCTAAGGATCTTCCATTTTAAATACTTTCACCTCCTATTCTGCACTGCTTTGCTGCCCATTATTCAGAGATGCGTTCCAGTCATGTTTAGCACTCTGAATCTCTCTGCAGTCATTGGTTCAGCACATCATGGGTAGAGCATGGCTACAGATACAGCAAGCTATTATTATTTTACCGGCTGATCACCCATAATATTGCATTAAAACATAGAATATCACTTAATTTCCAAAAGATTCAGTGATGCTGATAATGCAGAATCTCACAACATTTCCCATCATAATGCCATAATGCACAAGTGGGAGAAATAATCCTTGCTATATCTGTACATTGTGTGACATATTACCTCAATGACCAATGAGAGCAAGTACATCTTCTGTATAGAGCGGCTGTGTTATGATGCAGTTATTGATCATCATTGACATAATCACAAGAATCTTATGCAAAGGGAAATTGTCCGCAGCGAAGTGAGATTTCAGCCCCCAAACGTCTGTAATATTAATGCAATGTCTTACTTTTGTTGCAGTGAACACTGAAGAGACGGATCTACTACAACACTGTACAGGATGAGCATACGCTACAAGCAGCAAAATGATCTTGCAGTTGACAGTATGTTGTTCTGGTAATGTGCACAATTATTATTTATGGGCTACACACCACAGTGCTGGACATATTCTGTTAACTTCAACTCTACTCCTAACATGGAGATGTCTTCCTGGTGTTACTGATTCAGTACATCATATGCACAGTGTGGTTATGATATGATGGATTGATTTAATGAACCCACCAACCAATGATGACATCTGCATCATCTTCTGTAAAGTGCAGCTACAGCATGATATTATCAGCATTTGGTGCGGTATAATCAGAGGTATCTATGTGCTTTTGTGCCTGTTTTAAGTCCTCCAGCTTAACGCCCCTACACCTCCCACTACACAGGCATACTTACTTATGCATACACTGACATCTGGCATACCTACACACACCCCAGGGCCACTTCCTTCCCCTGATGTCAGGGAGAGGATGGGCATGCAGAGTGCAGTAAGTCTCCACGTTACTCTGGCCAACAGTCTTGGCCTACCTCCAGCATCTGTCACCCACAACATCTGTTCCCTCCTTGTAAAGTGCTGAACTATCTCACCTGGGTCAGTGCTATAGCTGATCACAGTGCCCGATCAGGATGTCACTGTGACAGGCAGCAGTGCAGATTGACCGGTCAATCAATGCAGTGCCGCAACATATGCACTAAATGAGATTTCCGTGCCCCCAGTCAGGTTACTCCCTGGGCAGTGACCCTGCTCACACCCTCCCCTAGTTCCACCTCTGATCACAATTATCTCTCTTGGAGAGTGTAGCAAATTGGAGTTGGGGGAATCTCACCTCTGCCATGCATGGTCACAATCTGGGCACAGGACCCAAATAGTGGGCAATGTGGCACTTCTTACAGTAGAGAATAAGTAACTTTATTCTTTACTTGTGTATTAAGGACCTTATTTGCATTAAATTCAGTCCACATGGGACCAAGACTTTCTGGCTTACTGAACAAAGTGGAATTGTTTCGTAGAGGGTGGAGAATTGTATTTTATCTGAAATTACCCCCTCTGCACAAAATACAAACAGGCCTCTTGCCTCTCTCTCTCCACCTCCCTGCTAAGCGTATTAACCCATCTAATGTAATCCACATTCCATGTCTCACTTTACTCTTCACTTCTCACGTGCCCTCTGGAATGACTGCTCTCTGACTAACAAGGTCTATTTGTACATGACCTCTTCTGCTCTCATCATCCACCACCTCTCATTCCCCTCACCCCTGTCCTACTCGATACCTCAGCTTAATTGAACTCTCTCCTCTGACATCTACCCTTATCTCTAACCTCTCCTCACTTTCTGCTTAAACTAACTATCTTGTTAACTTTTACAATGCTATCATCTCCTCCTCCTCCCTCCTCCTCCTCCCTCCTCCTCCTCCCTCCTCCATCATATATATGCCCCTTCTAGGCTCTGACACACTCATCCCTCTAAGGCCATGATTATCATGGGCACATGCTTGGTCATCCACAGTGTGTGCGAGCGATGCAGAGCCGCCTCGGACCTCAGTGCAGGGATTGCTGCATACCCCCAGCATCTGTCACCCACAAACAATACACACACTAATACTCCCCACAATACACACTATAATACCTCCTCAATACTAATCTCCCCAATAATATTATAGCTCCAAACACAATATACACAACACCCTTACACAAGATACACAATCTAGTACTCTCCTCTGCACCTCTACACACAATATAATACTCCCACACACACAATATACACACTACCCTCCTACCCCCATAAAATACAACCAATAATACACACACACTTTGTGGATGTTGGGACCAGCTCCCGGCATGCACCAGTGAAAGAGAGAGGCCCGCAGAAGCTCGGAAGAACTCCCTCCATCCGTGCCTTCCTCCGTTTCACATCTTCTCCCTGTCTCTCTCCCTCCCTTTCCTTGCATCTCCCTGCGTCTTTACGTATACCCAGTCAGTGACGGCTCTGGTCACGTGATGCCTTAATATGGGCTTATCCATATATGTTCATCCACGTCACTAATGTGATGCCTGCACTGTTGCGGAGCTGGTACTTACGACGGGCACTTATTGTTTTATCAGTACTGCGTACCTGACTCTACCGGCCTACTTTCAACACTAGTACAATATGTGCTTCACTACGAGTGAGTGGGGAATATTGGCATCACACAGTCACTGTTGAATATGCCATTCAATCCATTTTGAAAATAGTAATGCAATGTGGTTTTGTTTTGTTTGCTTTTTGCAGTAATGAAGAATGGAAAAGTTATATTAAAATTAAATTGGAGGGGGACTAGATTCAGCATTTCATCATGAACTCTGCACTTGTGAGAATTTAACTTCTTGAATACCCTGACAGGTACACGCAACATTAAGACTATAATCTGCTGTGCAAGCTTTCGTGCTATACCTCCCCCTCAGGTTTTGATTTATACATTTGCTCCCTCAATTCATGTCCTCTAATATTTGAAAGCTCTCTCCTAGCATTTTCTCTTTACCACAGAACGTCATCCCAATGTAACCTCTCTCTTGTTCTTTCTGCTTGCTGTTTCCTCACTCCTCTGTTAAACTTTTCTAATTTCTCTAACTTCCACACTCCTGCTTTTATCCACATGTTCTCCTCTTTCCTTCCCCTACCTTTGCATGTGTCTACACACTGCACCATTTGTACAGACCTCTATTGCAGCTATTTCTGCACTGCTCAATGAAAAGCACTCTTTAATATCCTATTCTCTGGGCCCCCTCTCTCTGCGCCCCCTCTTTTGGCGCCTCCTCTCTCTGCGCCCCCTCTCTCTGCGCCTATCTGTCTCATTCTCTCTACGTCCCTCTCTCTCTACATAGAGCTATCTCTGTCTCTCTCTACACCTATCTCTGTGTCTCCTTCTATGTTTGCTGATGTGTGGGATATCTCTTATAATCTTGAACCTGCTCATATACACATCGGGCCTCCCTGCTAAGAGTGTTAACCTATCTAATGTAATCCACATTCCTTTCCTTACTTTTCTCTTCCCTTCTCCTATGCCATCTGGAATGTCCGTTCTCTGACTAACAAGGCTCTAGTTGTACATGACCTCTTCTGCTCTCATCATTCACAATCAGTCATTCCCCTCACCCCATCTTACCTGTCCCACTGATTTGCCTCTGCTTAATTAAACTCTCCTCTGACATCTACTCTAACCTCTCTGCTCTCTCTCTCTTTCCGCTTAAACTAACAATCTTATTAACTCTTACAATGCTATCCTCCTATCTATATGCCCCCTCTAGGCTCTGACACACTTGTCCCTCTAGCCCACACCCTTGGCTAAATTCCCAAACATGTTCATCACACTTCCACTCGCTGTTCTTAATGCCTATGAAGGAAATCACACAATTGATATTTGATTTTTCTACAGTAAAAATGTCTCCAGTCCTGTATAAAGCTGCTCTCTGGGGCCAAACCACACTACTTTTTTTTCACATTCATCAACACTCAAATTTAATTTACGCTGTCTTTTTTTCCCTGTATTTGACTCCCTCCACTAACCTTCTCCTCACACTTGCCATCCTTCCTTCACTTCTCCTCAAGCATTTGACTACTTCAGAGGCAAGGTGGATGCCACCCACAAGGAGATTCCTTCTGTCCCTTCCCCCTTCTCTCCTTCTACCTAATTCTCCTTCTGCATTTGACTCCTTTTCTTCTCTTACAGAGCTGGAAGCTAATCATCTTCTCTTCTCCCTCTACCACATGCCCTCTAGATCGTATCCCCTCACACCTTACTGCATCGATTAGTCCCCACTCTCACCCACATCTTCAATTCCTCCCTATTCTCTGGCTCTTTACCCTCTTACTTTAAGCCTGTAGTGGTCACCCTTTTCTCAGAAACAACCTACACCCTATGTGCCTTACTAACTACCGCCCTGTATCCCTCCTGCTGTTTGTCTCCTAATTGCTAGAATGTCAACATTCTTAAATCACATTCCCTCCTGGATCCTTTACAACCTGCCTTTCGTACAGCTCGTTCTACAGACTGTGCTTAAAGCAAATTCCCAAGGTCACTTTTCCCTACTAATCCTACTTGATCTATCTGCTGCGTTTGATGCTCTCAATCACTCTCCTCCTTCATATTCTAAACTCTCTCTTGGTATCCGTAACACAGTTCTATCCTGGTTTTCATCATAACTTTCCTGTCACACATTCTCCATCTCTGTTGCTAACATGTCTTCGTCTTCTATTGATCTGTCTGTGGGTATACATCAGGGCTCTGTTCTGAGATCTCTCTTTCTCTCTACATACTATCATTTGGTGACCTCATCAACTCTTTGTGACAATCCTATAAATAACAAATACAAATATCAGGTCATGGGAATAAGTGATTTGGACATAAAAGTAACATTTCGGAAGTGTGGACAACTAATACATCTTGTAGATTGCCTTTACAGTGTGATGTCATTGATTCAGTAGATTGTGTGCAGACCAGGACTGCAGTACAGTGTCACTCACATGGATGACTTGCGTGGTAGAAGCTCAAGAACAAGGATGTCAAACTCCAGTCCTCGAGGGCAGCAAACAGGCCAGGTTTTCAGGATATCCCTACTGAAAACCTGGCCTGTTTGGGACCCTCGAGGACTGGAGTTTGACATGCATGCTCTAGAAGGAGCACAGCTGTGGGTGGGAGGTGGATTTGCTTTGCATCAAATGGTTTGGAGCAAGGTTTATTGTATGTATTATCATAATAACAATGCAATGCTTAACTTTTATTTCAGGAGGGATGACTGCAGAACAGAAGTGAATATTGAAGCCATGTGTTCCTTTTCTTGCAAAAGAGAAAATTTGAAGGACAGTTGAAGAGAAGGAAAATTACTACACAGAGACAGATAAGCAATGTGTATATTTCTCATTTACCATTTAGTATTTGTCGTTTTATTGACTCCACACAATCCGGCTGCTACGGGTTTCACATTGAATATTTTCATCTCTACTCTACCCCTTCCTGTGATCTGAACCATGCAAGTTTTCGTTGATTCAATACATCATGAGTAGAGTGTGGCTACAGTATGAAGTAAAGACCCAAGGACCACATCTACTACCATTCATAACAAGAACATGTGCAGTAGCGCACAGCTGCAGTTCTATGTGATTGTTATGAAAGGTTGAGGTGGTTCAATTCTATGAATCTGGAGTGGGATGGATCCTGTTTGCATCATATGGTTTCATCTAGGCCAGTAGATTATATAACTCTCAGTACAGGTTACACATGGCATCAGTATTAGTGATTTAAAGAGGAGGAAAGCTTCAATGTGGAGAACAAAGCCAAGTAATGTTGAAGTTACTCCTTTTACCATTTACTTGGTCAGTCTGTACTGTCTACTCTCCACACAGCTGCTAAGGATCTTCCATTTTAAATACTTTCACCTCCTATTCTGCACTGCTTTGCTGCCCATTATTCAGAGATGCGTTCCAGTCATGTTTAGCACTCTGAATCTCTCTGCAGTCATTGGTTCAGCACATCATGGGTAGAGCATGGCTACAGATACAGCAAGCTATTATTATTTTACCGGCTGATCACCCATAATATTGCATTAAAACATAGAATATCACTTAATTTCCAAAAGATTCAGTGATGCTGATAATGCAGAATCTCACAACATTTCCCATCATAATGCCATAATGCACAAGTGGGAGAAATAATCCTTGCTATATCTGTACATTGTGTGACGTATTACCTCAATGACCAATGAGAGCAAGTACATCTTCTGTATAGAGCGGCTGTGTTATGATGCAGTTATTGATCATCATTGACATAATCACAAGAATCTTATGCAAAGGGAAATTGTCCGCAGCGAAGTGAGATTTCAGCCCCCAAACGTCTGTAATATTAATGCAATGTCTTACTTTTGTTGCAGTGAACACTGAAGAGACGGATCTACTACAACACTGTACAGGATGAGCATACGCTACAAGCAGCAAAATGATCTTGCAGTTGACAGTATGTTGTTCTGGTAATGTGCACAATTATTATTTATGGGCTACACACCACAGTGCTGGACATATTCTGTTAACTTCAACTCTACTCCTAACATGGAGATGTCTTCCTGGTGTTACTGATTCAGTACATCATATGCACAGTGTGGTTATGATATGATGGATTGATTTAATGAACCCACCAACCAATGATGACATCTGCATCATCTTCTGTAAAGTGCAGCTACAGCATGATATTATCAGCATTTGGTGCGGTATAATCAGAGGTATCTATGTGCTTTTGTGTCTGTTTTAAGTCCTCCAGCTTAACGCCCCTACACCTCCCACTACACAGGCATACTTACTTATGCATACACTGACATCTGGCATACCTACACACACCCCAGGGCCACTTCCTTCCCCTGATGTCAGGGAGAGGATGGGCATGCAGAGTGCAGTAAGTCTCCACGTTACTCTGGCCAACAGTCTTGGCCTACCTCCAGCATCTGTCACCCACAACATCTGTTCCCTCCTTGTAAAGTGCTGAACTATCTCACCTGGGTCAGTGCTATAGCTGATCACAGTGCCCGATCAGGATGTCACTGTGACAGGCAGCAGTGCAGATTGACCGGTCAATCAATGCAGTGCCGCAACATATGCACTAAATGAGATTTCCGTGCCCCCAGTCAGGTTACTCCCTGGGCAGTGACCCTGCTCACACCCTCCCCTAGTTCCACCTCTGATCACAATTATCTCTCTTGGAGAGTGTAGCAAATTGGAGTTGGGGGAATCTCACCTCTGCCATGCATGGTCACAATCTGGGCACAGGACCCAAATAGTGGGCAATGTGGCACTTCTTACAGTAGAGAATAAGTAACTTTATTCTTTACTTGTGTATTAAGGACCTTATTTGCATTAAATTCAGTCCACATGGGACCAAGACTTTCTGGCTTACTGAACAAAGTGGAATTGTTTCGTAGAGGGTGGAGAATTGTATTTTATCTGAAATTACCCCCTCTGCACAAAATACAAACAATTATACCCATACAAGTACCTTGTGGAAGTTGTTGCCCTCTATCTTCCTGTGGTCTCTCCCTGTTTCTCACCGTGCCTCCTCCCATTTCCTTGCACCTCTGCGTCTCCGCATATATCCCTATACTCAGAGCCGGCTCCGGTCAGTGACATGGGATGCCCAAATATGAGCATACCCATATATGGGCATCCATGCCACTGACCGGAGCCCGCTCTGTTGCGGATATGGAGAGAGACTGGGAGATTTACATCCCCTTATAATTCATATGGTGCATAGTACCGGCACGTATTGTTTTACCGGTACTGTGTACCTTCCTACTTTCACACTGGTACAGTATATGCTGCAGTGGGACTGAGAGGGATATATTGGTAACACATAGTCATTGTTGGGGGAATTCAATCCATTTTGAAAATAGTAATGAAATGTTTTTTACTTTTCTTTTTTTTCAGTAATGAAGAATGAAACATTTCTGTTAAAATTGAATTGGAGGTGAACTGGATTCATCATCAACTCTGCACCAGTGTGAATTGATGTTCTTTAATGTTCTGATAAGGTACATGCAACATCTCTTCCTCAACCCCTGCACCACTCTCTGCCTCTTGCCTCTCTCTCTCCACCTCCCTGCTAAGCGTATTAACCCATCTAATGTAATCCACATTCCATGTCTCACTTTACTCTTCACTTCTCACGTGCCCTCTGGAATGACTGCTCTCTGACTAACAAGGTCTATTTGTACATGACCTCTTCTGCTCTCATCATCCACCACCTCTCATTCCCCTCACCCCTGTCCTACTCGATACCTCAGCTTAATTGAACTCTCTCCTCTGACATCTACCCTTATCTCTAACCTCTCCTCACTTTCTGCTTAAACTAACTATCTTGTTAACTTTTACAATGCTATCATCTCCTCCTCCTCCCTCCTCCTCCTCCCTCCTCCATCATATATATGCCCCTTCTAGGCTCTGACACACTCATCCCTCTAAGGCCATGATTATCATGGGCACATGCTTGGTCATCCACAGTGCGTGCGAGCGATGCAGAGCCGCCTCGGACCTCAGTGCAGGGATTGCTGCATACCCCCAGCATCTGTCACCCACAAACAATACACACACTAATACTCCCCACAATACACACTATAATACCTCCTCAATACTAATCTCCCCAATAATATTATAGCTCCAAACACAATATACACAACACCCTTACACAAGATACACAATCTAGTACTCTCCTCTGCACCTCTACACACAATATAATACTCCCACACACACAATATACACACTACCCTCCTACCCCCATAAAATACAACCAATAATACACACACACTTTGTGGATGTTGGGACCAGCTCCCGGCATGCACCAGTGAAAGAGAGAGGCCCGCAGAAGCTCGGAAGAACTCCCTCCATCCGTGCCTTCCTCCGTTTCACATCTTCTCCCTGTCTCTCTCCCTCCCTTTCCTTGCATCTCCCTGCGTCTTTACGTATACCCAGTCAGTGACGGCTCTGGTCACGTGATGCCTTAATATGGGCTTATCCATATATGTTCATCCACGTCACTAATGTGATGCCCGCACTGTTGCGGAGCTGGTACTTACGACGGGCACTTATTGTTTTATCAGTACTGCGTACCTGACTCTACCGGCCTACTTTCAACACTAGTACAATATGTGCTTCACTACGAGTGAGTGGGGAATATTGGCATCACACAGTCACTGTTGAATATGCCATTCAATCCATTTTGAAAATAGTAATGCAATGTGGTTTGGTTTTGTTTGCTTTTTGCAGTAATGAAGAATGGAAAAGTTATATTAAAATTAAATTGGAGGGGGACTAGATTCAGCATTTCATCATGAACTCTGCACTTGTGAGAATTTAACTTCTTGAATACCCTGACAGGTACACGCAACATTAAGACTATAATCTGCTGTGCAAGCTTTCGTGCTATACCTCCCCCTCAGGTTTTGATTTATACATTTGCTCCCTCAATTCATGTCCTCTAATATTTGAAAGCTCTCTCCTAGCATTTTCTCTTTACCACAGAACGTCATCCCAATGTAACCTCTCTCTTGTTCTTTCTGCTGGCTGTTTCCTCACTCCTCTGTTAAACTTTTCTAATTTCTCTAACTTCCACACTCCTGCTTTTATCCACATGTTCTCCTCTTTCCTTCCCCTACCTTTGCATGTGTCTACACACTGCACCATTTGTACAGACCTCTATTGCAGCTATTTCTGCACTGCTCAATGAAAAGCACTCTTTAATATCCTATTCTCTGGGCCCCCTCTCTCTGCGCCCCCTCTTTTGGCGCCTCCTCTCTCTGCGCCCCCTCTCTCTGCGCCTATCTGTCTCATTCTCTCTACGTCCCTCTCTCTCTACATAGAGCTATCTCTGTCTCTCTCTACACCTATCTCTGTGTCTCCTTCTATGTTTGCTGATGTGTGGGATATCTCTTATAATCTTGAACCTGCTCATATACACATCGGGCCTCCCTGCTAAGAGTGTTAACCTATCTAATGTAATCCACATTCCTTTCCTTACTTTTCTCTTCCCTTCTCCTATGCCATCTGGAATGTCCGTTCTCTGACTAACAAGGCTCTAGTTGTACATGACCTCTTCTGCTCTCATCATTCACAATCAGTCATTCCCCTCACCCCATCTTACCTGTCCCACTGATTTGCCTCTGCTTAATTAAACTCTCCTCTGACATCTACTCTAACCTCTCTGCTCTCTCTCTCTTTCCGCTTAAACTAACAATCTTATTAACTCTTAAAATGCTATCCTCCTATCTATATGCCCCCTCTAGGCTCTGACACACTTGTCCCTCTAGCCCACACCCTTGGCTAAATTCCCAAACATGTTCATCACACTTCCACTCGCTGTTCTTAATGCCTATGAAGGAAATCACACAATTGATATTTGATTTTTCTACAGTAAAAATGTCTCCAGTCCTGTATAAAGCTGCTCTCTGGGGCCAAACCACACTACTTTTTTTTCACATTCATCAACACTCAAATTTAATTTACGCTGTCTTTTTTTCCCTGTATTTGACTCCCTCCACTAACCTTCTCCTCACACTTGCCATCCTTCCTTCACTTCTCCTCAAGCATTTGACTACTTCAGAGGCAAGGTGGATGCCACCCACAAGGAGATTCCTTCTGTCCCTTCCCCCTTCTCTCCTTCTACCTAATTCTCCTTCTGCATTTGACTCCTTTTCTTCTCTTACAGAGCTGGAAGCTAATCATCTTCTCTTCTCCCTCTACCACATGCCCTCTAGATCGTATCCCCTCACACCTTACTGCATCGATTAGTCCCCACTCTCACCCACATCTTCAATTCCTCCCTATTCTCTGGCTCTTTACCCTCTTACTTTAAGCCTGTAGTGGTCACCCTTTTCTCAGAAACAACCTACACCCTATGTGCCTTACTAACTACCGCCCTGTATCCCTCCTGCTGTTTGTCTCCTAATTGCTAGAATGTCAACATTCTTAAATCACATTCCCTCCTGGATCCTTTACAACCTGCCTTTCGTACAGCTCGTTCTACAGACTGTGCTTAAAGCAAATTCCCAAGGTCACTTTTCCCTACTAATCCTACTTGATCTATCTGCTGCGTTTGATGCTCTCAATCACTCTCCTCCTTCATATTCTAAACTCTCTCTTGGTATCCGTAACACAGTTCTATCCTGGTTTTCATCATAACTTTCCTGTCACACATTCTCCATCTCTGTTGCTAACATGTCTTCGTCTTCTATTGATCTGTCTGTGGGTATACATCAGGGCTCTGTTCTGAGATCTCTCTTTCTCTCTACATACTATCATTTGGTGACCTCATCAACTCTTTGTGACAATCCTATAAATAACAAATACAAATATCAGGTCATGGGAATAAGTGATTTGGACATAAAAGTAACATTTCGGAAGTGTGGACAACTAATACATCTTGTAGATTGCCTTTACAGTGTGATGTCATTGATTCAGTAGATTGTGTGCAGACCAGGACTGCAGTACAGTGTCACTCACATGGATGACTTGCGTGGTAGAAGCTCAAGAACAAGGATGTCAAACTCCAGTCCTCGAGGGCAGCAAACAGGCCAGGTTTTCAGGATATCCCTACTGAAAACCTGGCCTGTTTGGGACCCTCGAGGACTGGAGTTTGACATGCATGCTCTAGAAGGAGCACAGCTGTGGGTGGGAGGTGGATTTGCTTTGCATCAAATGGTTTGGAGCAAGGTTTATTGTATGTATTATCATAATAACAATGCAATGCTTAACTTTTATTTCAGGAGGGATGACTGCAGAACAGAAGTGAATATTGAAGCCATGTGTTCCTTTTCTTGCAAAAGAGAAAATTTGAAGGACAGTTGAAGAGAAGGAAAATTACTACACAGAGACAGATAAGCAATGTGTATATTTCTCATTTACCATTTAGTATTTGTCGTTTTATTGACTCCACACAATCCGGCTGCTACGGGTTTCACATTGAATATTTTCATCTCTACTCTACCCCTTCCTGTGATCTGAACCATGCAAGTTTTCGTTGATTCAATACATCATGAGTAGAGTGTGGCTACAGTATGAAGTAAAGACCCAAGGACCACATCTACTACCATTCATAACAAGAACATGTGCAGTAGCGCACAGCTGCAGTTCTATGTGATTGTTATGAAAGGTTGAGGTGGTTCAATTCTATGAATCTGGAGTGGGATGGATCCTGTTTGCATCATATGGTTTCATCTAGGCCAGTAGATTATATAACTCTCAGTACAGGTTACACATGGCATCAGTATTAGTGATTTAAAGAGGAGGAAAGCTTCAATGTGGAGAACAAAGCCAAGTAATGTTGAAGTTACTCCTTTTACCATTTACTTGGTCAGTCTGTACTGTCTACTCTCCACACAGCTGCTAAGGATCTTCCATTTTAAATACTTTCACCTCCTATTCTGCACTGCTTTGCTGCCCATTATTCAGAGATGCGTTCCAGTCATGTTTAGCACTCTGAATCTCTCTGCAGTCATTGGTTCAGCACATCATGGGTAGAGCATGGCTACAGATACAGCAAGCTATTATTATTTTACCGGCTGATCACCCATAATATTGCATTAAAACATAGAATATCACTTAATTTCCAAAAGATTCAGTGATGCTGATAATGCAGAATCTCACAACATTTCCCATCATAATGCCATAATGCACAAGTGGGAGAAATAATCCTTGCTATATCTGTACATTGTGTGACGTATTACCTCAATGACCAATGAGAGCAAGTACATCTTCTGTATAGAGCGGCTGTGTTATGATGCAGTTATTGATCATCATTGACATAATCACAAGAATCTTATGCAAAGGGAAATTGTCCGCAGCGAAGTGAGATTTCAGCCCCCAAACGTCTGTAATATTAATGCAATGTCTTACTTTTGTTGCAGTGAACACTGAAGAGACGGATCTACTACAACACTGTACAGGATGAGCATACGCTACAAGCAGCAAAATGATCTTGCAGTTGACAGTATGTTGTTCTGGTAATGTGCACAATTATTATTTATGGGCTACACACCACAGTGCTGGACATATTCTGTTAACTTCAACTCTACTCCTAACATGGAGATGTCTTCCTGGTGTTACTGATTCAGTACATCATATGCACAGTGTGGTTATGATATGATGGATTGATTTAATGAACCCACCAACCAATGATGACATCTGCATCATCTTCTGTAAAGTGCAGCTACAGCATGATATTATCAGCATTTGGTGCGGTATAATCAGAGGTATCTATGTGCTTTTGTGCCTGTTTTAAGTCCTCCAGCTTAACGCCCCTACACCTCCCACTACACAGGCATACTTACTTATGCATACACTGACATCTGGCATACCTACACACACCCCAGGGCCACTTCCTTCCCCTGATGTCAGGGAGAGGATGGGCATGCAGAGTGCAGTAAGTCTCCACGTTACTCTGGCCAACAGTCTTGGCCTACCTCCAGCATCTGTCACCCACAACATCTGTTCCCTCCTTGTAAAGTGCTGAACTATCTCACCTGGGTCAGTGCTATAGCTGATCACAGTGCCCGATCAGGATGTCACTGTGACAGGCAGCAGTGCAGATTGACCGGTCAATCAATGCAGTGCCGCAACATATGCACTAAATGAGATTTCCGTGCCCCCAGTCAGGTTACTCCCTGGGCAGTGACCCTGCTCACACCCTCCCCTAGTTCCACCTCTGATCACAATTATCTCTCTTGGAGAGTGTAGCAAATTGGAGTTGGGGGAATCTCACCTCTGCCATGCATGGTCACAATCTGGGCACAGGACCCAAATAGTGGGCAATGTGGCACTTCTTACAGTAGAGAATAAGTAACTTTATTCTTTACTTGTGTATTAAGGACCTTATTTGCATTAAATTCAGTCCACATGGGACCAAGACTTTCTGGCTTACTGAACAAAGTGGAATTGTTTCGTAGAGGGTGGAGAATTGTATTTTATCTGAAATTACCCCCTCTGCACAAAATACAAACAATTATACCCATACAAGTACCTTGTGGAAGTTGTTGCCCTCTATCTTCCTGTGGTCTCTCCCTGTTTCTCACCGTGCCTCCTCCCATTTCCTTGCACCTCTGCGTCTCCGCATATATCCCTATACTCAGAGCCGGCTCCGGTCAGTGACATGGGATGCCCAAATATGAGCATACCCATATATGGGCATCCATGCCACTGACCGGAGCCCGCTCTGTTGCGGATATGGAGAGAGACTGGGAGATTTACATCCCCTTATAATTCATATGGTGCATAGTACCGGCACGTATTGTTTTACCGGTACTGTGTACCTTCCTACTTTCACACTGGTACAGTATATGCTGCAGTGGGACTGAGAGGGATATATTGGTAACACATAGTCATTGTTGGGGGAATTCAATCCATTTTGAAAATAGTAATGAAATGTTTTTTACTTTTCTTTTTTTTCAGTAATGAAGAATGAAACATTTCTGTTAAAATTGAATTGGAGGTGAACTGGATTCATCATCAACTCTGCACCAGTGTGAATTGATGTTCTTTAATGTTCTGATAAGGTACATGCAACATCTCTTCCTCAACCCCTGCACCACTCTCTGCCTCTTGCCTCTCTCTCTCCACCTCCCTGCTAAGCGTATTAACCCATGCCCTCTAGATCGTATCCCCTCACACCTTACTGCATCTCTTAGTCCCCACTCTCACCCACATCTTCAATTCCTCCCTATTCTCTGGCTCTTTACCCTCTTACTTTAAGCCTGTAGTGGTCACCCTTTTCTCAGAAACAACCTACACCCTATGTGCCTTACTAACTACCGCCCTGTATCCCTCCTGCTGTTTGTCTCCTAATTGCTAGAATGTCAACATTCTTAAATCACATTCCCTCCTGGATCCTTTACAACCTGCCTTTCGTACAGCTCGTTCTACAGACTGTGCTTAAAGCAAATTCCCAAGGTCACTTTTCCCTACTAATCCTACTTGATCTATCTGCTGCGTTTGATGCTCTCAATCACTCTCCTCCTTCATATTCTAAACTCTCTCTTGGTATCCGTAACACAGTTCTATCCTGGTTTTCATCATAACTTTCCTGTCACACATTCTCCATCTCTGTTGCTAACATGTCTTCGTCTTCTATTGATCTGTCTGTGGGTATACATCAGGGCTCTGTTCTGAGATCTCTCTTTCTCTCTACATACTATCATTTGGTGACCTCATCAACTCTTTGTGACAATCCTATAAATAACAAATACAAATATCAGGTCATGGGAATAAGTGATTTGGACATAAAAGTAACATTTCGGAAGTGTGGACAACTAATACATCTTGTAGATTGCCTTTACAGTGTGATGTCATTGATTCAGTAGATTGTGTGCAGACCAGGACTGCAGTACAGTGTCACTCACATGGATGACTTGCGTGGTAGAAGCTCAAGAACAAGGATGTCAAACTCCAGTCCTCGAGGGCCGCAAACAGGCCAGGTTTTCAGGATATCCCTACTGAAAACCTGGCCTGTTTGGGACCCTCGAGGACTGGAGTTTGACATGCATGCTCTAGAAGGAGCACAGCTGTGGGTGGGAGGTGGATTTGCTTTGCATCAAATGGTTTGGAGCAAGGTTTATTGTATGTATTATCATAATAACAATGCAATGCTTAACTTTTATTTCAGGAGGGATGACTGCAGAACAGAAGTGAATATTGAAGCCATGTGTTCCTTTTCTTGCAAAAGAGAAAATTTGAAGGACAGTTGAAGAGAAGGAAAATTACTACACAGAGACAGATAAGCAATGTGTATATTTCTCATTTACCATTTAGTATTTGTCGTTTTATTGACTCCACACAATCCGGCTGCTACGGGTTTCACATTGAATATTTTCATCTCTACTCTACCCCTTCCTGTGATCTGAACCATGCAGGTTTTCGTTGATTCAATACATCATGAGTAGAGGGTGGCTACAGTATGAAGTAAAGACCCAAGGACCACATCTACTACCATTCATAACAAGAACATGTGCAGTAGCGCACAGCTGCAGTTCTATGTGATTGTTATGAAAGGTTGAGGTGGTTCAATTCTATGAATCTGGAGTGGGATGGATCCTGTTTGCATCATATGGTTTCATCTAGGCCAGTAGATTATATAACTCTCAGTACAGGTTACACATGGCATCAGTATTAGTGATTTAAAGAGGAGGAAAGCTTCAATGTGGAGAACAAAGCCAAGTAATGTTGAAGTTACTCCTTTTACCATTTACTTGGTCAGTCTGTACTGTCTACTCTCCACACAGCTGCTAAGGATCTTCCATTTTAAATACTTTCACCTCCTATTCTGCACTGCTTTGCTGCCCATTATTCAGAGATGCGTTCCAGTCATGTTTAGCACTCTGAATCTCTCTGCAGTCATTGGTTCAGCACATCATGGGTAGAGCATGGCTACAGATACAGCAAGCTATTATTATTTTACCGGCTGATCACCCATAATATTGCATTAAAACATAGAATATCACTTAATTTCCAAAAGATTCAGTGATGCTGATAATGCAGAATCTCACAACATTTCCCATCATAATGCCATAATGCACAAGTGGGAGAAATAATCCTTGCTATATCTGTACATTGTGTGACGTATTACCTCAATGACCAATGAGAGCAAGTACATCTTCTGTATAGAGCGGCTGTGTTATGATGCAGTTATTGATCATCATTGACATAATCACAAGAATCTTATGCAAAGGGAAATTGTCCGCAGCGAAGTGAGATTTCAGCCCCCAAACGTCTGTAATATTAATGCAATGTCTTACTTTTGTTGCAGTGAACACTGAAGAGACGGATCTACTACAACACTGTACAGGATGAGCATACGCTACAAGCAGCAAAATGATCTTGCAGTTGACAGTATGTTGTTCTGGTAATGTGCACAATTATTATTTATGGGCTACACACCACAGTGCTGGACATATTCTGTTAACTTCAACTCTACTCCTAACATGGAGATGTCTTCCTGGTGTTACTGATTCAGTACATCATATGCACAGTGTGGTTATGATATGATGGATTGATTTAATGAACCCACCAACCAATGATGACATCTGCATCATCTTCTGTAAAGTGCAGCTACAGCATGATATTATCAGCATTTGGTGCGGTATAATCAGAGGTATCTATGTGCTTTTGTGCCTGTTTTAAGTCCTCCAGCTTAACGCCCCTACACCTCCCACTACACAGGCATACTTACTTATGCATACACTGACATCTGGCATACCTACACACACCCCAGGGCCACTTCCTTCCCCTGATGTCAGGGAGAGGATGGGCATGCAGAGTGCAGTAAGTCTCCACGTTACTCTGGCCAACAGTCTTGGCCTACCTCCAGCATCTGTCACCCACAACATCTGTTCCCTCCTTGTAAAGTGCTGAACTATCTCACCTGGGTCAGTGCTATAGCTGATCACAGTGCCCGATCAGGATGTCACTGTGACAGGCAGCAGTGCAGATTGACCGGTCAATCAATGCAGTGCCGCAACATATGCACTAAATGAGATTTCCGTGCCCCCAGTCAGGTTACTCCCTGGGCAGTGACCCTGCTCACACCCTCCCCTAGTTCCACCTCTGATCACAATTATCTCTCTTGGAGAGTGTAGCAAATTGGAGTTGGGGGAATCTCACCTCTGCCATGCATGGTCACAATCTGGGCACAGGACCCAAATAGTGGGCAATGTGGCACTTCTTACAGTAGAGAATAAGTAACTTTATTCTTTACTTGTGTATTAAGGACCTTATTTGCATTAAATTCAGTCCACATGGGACCAAGACTTTCTGGCTTACTGAACAAAGTGGAATTGTTTCGTAGAGGGTGGAGAATTGTATTTTATCTGAAATTACCCCCTCTGCACAAAATACAAACAATTATACCCATACAAGTACCTTGTGGAAGTTGTTGCCCTCTATCTTCCTGTGGTCTCTCCCTGTTTCTCACCGTGCCTCCTCCCATTTCCTTGCACCTGTGCGTCTCCGCATATATCCCTATACTCAGAGCCGGCTCCGGTCAGTGACATGGGATGCCCAAATATGAGCATACCCATATATGGGCATCCATGCCACTGACCGGAGCCCGCTCTGTTGCGGATATGGAGAGAGACTGGGAGATTTACATCCCCTTATAATTCATATGGTGCATAGTACCGGCACGTATTGTTTTACCGGTACTGTGTACCTTCCTACTTTCACACTGGTACAGTATATGCTGCAGTGGGACTGAGAGGGATATATTGGTAACACATAGTCATTGTTGGGGGAATTCAATCCATTTTGAAAATAGTAATGAAATGTTTTTTACTTTTCTTTTTTTTCAGTAATGAAGAATGAAACATTTCTGTTAAAATTGAATTGGAGGTGAACTGGATTCATCATCAACTCTGCACCAGTGTGAATTGATGTTCTTTAATGTTCTGATAAGGTACATGCAACATCTCTTCCTCAACCCCTGCACCACTCTCTGCCTCTTGCCTCTCTCTCTCCACCTCCCTGCTAAGCGTATTAACCCATCTAATGTAATCCACATTCCATGTCTCACTTTACTCTTCACTTCTCACGTGCCCTCTGGAATGACTGCTCTCTGACTAACAAGGTCTATTTGTACATGACCTCTTCTGCTCTCATCATCCACCACCTCTCATTCCCCTCACCCCTGTCCTACTCGATACCTCAGCTTAATTGAACTCTCTCCTCTGACATCTACCCTTATCTCTAACCTCTCCTCACTTTCTGCTTAAACTAACTATCTTGTTAACTTTTACAATGCTATCATCTCCTCCTCCTCCCTCCTCCTCCTCCCTCCTCCTCCTCCCTCCTCCATCATATATATGCCCCTTCTAGGCTCTGACACACTCATCCCTCTAAGGCCATGATTATCATGGGCACATGCTTGGTCATCCACAGTGTGTGCGAGCGATGCAGAGCCGCCTCGGACCTCAGTGCAGGGATTGCTGCATACCCCCAGCATCTGTCACCCACAAACAATACACACACTAATACTCCCCACAATACACACTATAATACCTCCTCAATACTAATCTCCCCAATAATATTATAGCTCCAAACACAATATACACAACACCCTTACACAAGATACACAATCTAGTACTCTCCTCTGCACCTCTACACACAATATAATACTCCCACACACACAATATACACACTACCCTCCTACCCCCATAAAATACAACCAATAATACACACACACTTTGTGGATGTTGGGACCAGCTCCCGGCATGCACCAGTGAAAGAGAGAGGCCCGCAGAAGCTCGGAAGAACTCCCTCCATCCGTGCCTTCCTCCGTTTCACATCTTCTCCCTGTCTCTCTCCCTCCCTTTCCTTGCATCTCCCTGCGTCTTTACGTATACCCAGTCAGTGACGGCTCTGGTCACGTGATGCCTTAATATGGGCTTATCCATATATGTTCATCCACGTCACTAATGTGATGCCTGCACTGTTGCGGAGCTGGTACTTACGACGGGCACTTATTGTTTTATCAGTACTGCGTACCTGACTCTACCGGCCTACTTTCAACACTAGTACAATATGTGCTTCACTACGAGTGAGTGGGGAATATTGGCATCACACAGTCACTGTTGAATATGCCATTCAATCCATTTTGAAAATAGTAATGCAATGTGGTTTTGTTTTGTTTGCTTTTTGCAGTAATGAAGAATGGAAAAGTTATATTAAAATTAAATTGGAGGGGGACTAGATTCAGCATTTCATCATGAACTCTGCACTTGTGAGAATTTAACTTCTTGAATACCCTGACAGGTACACGCAACATTAAGACTATAATCTGCTGTGCAAGCTTTCGTGCTATACCTCCCCCTCAGGTTTTGATTTATACATTTGCTCCCTCAATTCATGTCCTCTAATATTTGAAAGCTCTCTCCTAGCATTTTCTCTTTACCACAGAACGTCATCCCAATGTAACCTCTCTCTTGTTCTTTCTGCTTGCTGTTTCCTCACTCCTCTGTTAAACTTTTCTAATTTCTCTAACTTCCACACTCCTGCTTTTATCCACATGTTCTCCTCTTTCCTTCCCCTACCTTTGCATGTGTCTACACACTGCACCATTTGTACAGACCTCTATTGCAGCTATTTCTGCACTGCTCAATGAAAAGCACTCTTTAATATCCTATTCTCTGGGCCCCCTCTCTCTGCGCCCCCTCTTTTGGCGCCTCCTCTCTCTGCGCCCCCTCTCTCTGCGCCTATCTGTCTCATTCTCTCTACGTCCCTCTCTCTCTACATAGAGCTATCTCTGTCTCTCTCTACACCTATCTCTGTGTCTCCTTCTATGTTTGCTGATGTGTGGGATATCTCTTATAATCTTGAACCTGCTCATATACACATCGGGCCTCCCTGCTAAGAGTGTTAACCTATCTAATGTAATCCACATTCCTTTCCTTACTTTTCTCTTCCCTTCTCCTATGCCATCTGGAATGTCCGTTCTCTGACTAACAAGGCTCTAGTTGTACATGACCTCTTCTGCTCTCATCATTCACAATCAGTCATTCCCCTCACCCCATCTTACCTGTCCCACTGATTTGCCTCTGCTTAATTAAACTCTCCTCTGACATCTACTCTAACCTCTCTGCTCTCTCTCTCTTTCCGCTTAAACTAACAATCTTATTAACTCTTACAATGCTATCCTCCTATCTATATGCCCCCTCTAGGCTCTGACACACTTGTCCCTCTAGCCCACACCCTTGGCTAAATTCCCAAACATGTTCATCACACTTCCACTCGCTGTTCTTAATGCCTATGAAGGAAATCACACAATTGATATTTGATTTTTCTACAGTAAAAATGTCTCCAGTCCTGTATAAAGCTGCTCTCTGGGGCCAAACCACACTACTTTTTTTTCACATTCATCAACACTCAAATTTAATTTACGCTGTCTTTTTTTCCCTGTATTTGACTCCCTCCACTAACCTTCTCCTCACACTTGCCATCCTTCCTTCACTTCTCCTCAAGCATTTGACTACTTCAGAGGCAAGGTGGATGCCACCCACAAGGAGATTCCTTCTGTCCCTTCCCCCTTCTCTCCTTCTACCTAATTCTCCTTCTGCATTTGACTCCTTTTCTTCTCTTACAGAGCTGGAAGCTAATCATCTTCTCTTCTCCCTCTACCACATGCCCTCTAGATCGTATCCCCTCACACCTTACTGCATCTCTTAGTCCCCACTCTCACCCACATCTTCAATTCCTCCCTATTCTCTGGCTCTTTACCCTCTTACTTTAAGCCTGTAGTGGTCACCCTTTTCTCAGAAACAACCTACACCCTATGTGCCTTACTAACTACCGCCCTGTATCCCTCCTGCTGTTTGTCTCCTAATTGCTAGAATGTCAACATTCTTAAATCACATTCCCTCCTGGATCCTTTACAACCTGCCTTTCGTACAGCTCGTTCTACAGACTGTGCTTAAAGCAAATTCCCAAGGTCACTTTTCCCTACTAATCCTACTTGATCTATCTGCTGCGTTTGATGCTCTCAATCACTCTCCTCCTTCATATTCTAAACTCTCTCTTGGTATCCGTAACACAGTTCTATCCTGGTTTTCATCATAACTTTCCTGTCACACATTCTCCATCTCTGTTGCTAACATGTCTTCGTCTTCTATTGATCTGTCTGTGGGTATACATCAGGGCTCTGTTCTGAGATCTCTCTTTCTCTCTACATACTATCATTTGGTGACCTCATCAACTCTTTGTGACAATCCTATAAATAACAAATACAAATATCAGGTCATGGGAATAAGTGATTTGGACATAAAAGTAACATTTCGGAAGTGTGGACAACTAATACATCTTGTAGATTGCCTTTACAGTGTGATGTCATTGATTCAGTAGATTGTGTGCAGACCAGGACTGCAGTACAGTGTCACTCACATGGATGACTTGCGTGGTAGAAGCTCAAGAACAAGGATGTCAAACTCCAGTCCTCGAGGGCAGCAAACAGGCCAGGTTTTCAGGATATCCCTACTGAAAACCTGGCCTGTTTGGGACCCTCGAGGACTGGAGTTTGACATGCATGCTCTAGAAGGAGCACAGCTGTGGGTGGGAGGTGGATTTGCTTTGCATCAAATGGTTTGGAGCAAGGTTTATTGTATGTATTATCATAATAACAATGCAATGCTTAACTTTTATTTCAGGAGGGATGACTGCAGAACAGAAGTGAATATTGAAGCCATGTGTTCCTTTTCTTGCAAAAGAGAAAATTTGAAGGACAGTTGAAGAGAAGGAAAATTACTACACAGAGACAGATAAGCAATGTGTATATTTCTCATTTACCATTTAGTATTTGTCGTTTTATTGACTCCACACAATCCGGCTGCTACGGGTTTCACATTGAATATTTTCATCTCTACTCTACCCCTTCCTGTGATCTGAACCATGCAAGTTTTCGTTGATTCAATACATCATGAGTAGAGTGTGGCTACAGTATGAAGTAAAGACCCAAGGACCACATCTACTACCATTCATAACAAGAACATGTGCAGTAGCGCACAGCTGCAGTTCTATGTGATTGTTATGAAAGGTTGAGGTGGTTCAATTCTATGAATCTGGAGTGGGATGGATCCTGTTTGCATCATATGGTTTCATCTAGGCCAGTAGATTATATAACTCTCAGTACAGGTTACACATGGCATCAGTATTAGTGATTTAAAGAGGAGGAAAGCTTCAATGTGGAGAACAAAGCCAAGTAATGTTGAAGTTACTCCTTTTACCATTTACTTGGTCAGTCTGTACTGTCTACTCTCCACACAGCTGCTAAGGATCTTCCATTTTAAATACTTTCACCTCCTATTCTGCACTGCTTTGCTGCCCATTATTCAGAGATGCGTTCCAGTCATGTTTAGCACTCTGAATCTCTCTGCAGTCATTGGTTCAGCACATCATGGGTAGAGCATGGCTACAGATACAGCAAGCTATTATTATTTTACCGGCTGATCACCCATAATATTGCATTAAAACATAGAATATCACTTAATTTCCAAAAGATTCAGTGATGCTGATAATGCAGAATCTCACAACATTTCCCATCATAATGCCATAATGCACAAGTGGGAGAAATAATCCTTGCTATATCTGTACATTGTGTGACGTATTACCTCAATGACCAATGAGAGCAAGTACATCTTCTGTATAGAGCGGCTGTGTTATGATGCAGTTATTGATCATCATTGACATAATCACAAGAATCTTATGCAAAGGGAAATTGTCCGCAGCGAAGTGAGATTTCAGCCCCCAAACGTCTGTAATATTAATGCAATGTCTTACTTTTGTTGCAGTGAACACTGAAGAGACGGATCTACTACAACACTGTACAGGATGAGCATACGCTACAAGCAGCAAAATGATCTTGCAGTTGACAGTATGTTGTTCTGGTAATGTGCACAATTATTATTTATGGGCTACACACCACAGTGCTGGACATATTCTGTTAACTTCAACTCTACTCCTAACATGGAGATGTCTTCCTGGTGTTACTGATTCAGTACATCATATGCACAGTGTGGTTATGATATGATGGATTGATTTAATGAACCCACCAACCAATGATGACATCTGCATCATCTTCTGTAAAGTGCAGCTACAGCATGATATTATCAGCATTTGGTGCGGTATAATCAGAGGTATCTATGTGCTTTTGTGTCTGTTTTAAGTCCTCCAGCTTAACGCCCCTACACCTCCCACTACACAGGCATACTTACTTATGCATACACTGACATCTGGCATACCTACACACACCCCAGGGCCACTTCCTTCCCCTGATGTCAGGGAGAGGATGGGCATGCAGAGTGCAGTAAGTCTCCACGTTACTCTGGCCAACAGTCTTGGCCTACCTCCAGCATCTGTCACCCACAACATCTGTTCCCTCCTTGTAAAGTGCTGAACTATCTCACCTGGGTCAGTGCTATAGCTGATCACAGTGCCCGATCAGGATGTCACTGTGACAGGCAGCAGTGCAGATTGACCGGTCAATCAATGCAGTGCCGCAACATATGCACTAAATGAGATTTCCGTGCCCCCAGTCAGGTTACTCCCTGGGCAGTGACCCTGCTCACACCCTCCCCTAGTTCCACCTCTGATCACAATTATCTCTCTTGGAGAGTGTAGCAAATTGGAGTTGGGGGAATCTCACCTCTGCCATGCATGGTCACAATCTGGGCACAGGACCCAAATAGTGGGCAATGTGGCACTTCTTACAGTAGAGAATAAGTAACTTTATTCTTTACTTGTGTATTAAGGACCTTATTTGCATTAAATTCAGTCCACATGGGACCAAGACTTTCTGGCTTACTGAACAAAGTGGAATTGTTTCGTAGAGGGTGGAGAATTGTATTTTATCTGAAATTACCCCCTCTGCACAAAATACAAACAATTATACCCATACAAGTACCTTGTGGAAGTTGTTGCCCTCTATCTTCCTGTGGTCTCTCCCTGTTTCTCACCGTGCCTCCTCCCATTTCCTTGCACCTCTGCGTCTCCGCATATATCCCTATACTCAGAGCCGGCTCCGGTCAGTGACATGGGATGCCCAAATATGAGCATACCCATATATGGGCATCCATGCCACTGACCGGAGCCCGCTCTGTTGCGGATATGGAGAGAGACTGGGAGATTTACATCCCCTTATAATTCATATGGTGCATAGTACCGGCACGTATTGTTTTACCGGTACTGTGTACCTTCCTACTTTCACACTGGTACAGTATATGCTGCAGTGGGACTGAGAGGGATATATTGGTAACACATAGTCATTGTTGGGGGAATTCAATCCATTTTGAAAATAGTAATGAAATGTTTTTTACTTTTCTTTTTTTTCAGTAATGAAGAATGAAACATTTCTGTTAAAATTGAATTGGAGGTGAACTGGATTCATCATCAACTCTGCACCAGTGTGAATTGATGTTCTTTAATGTTCTGATAAGGTACATGCAACATCTCTTCCTCAACCCCTGCACCACTCTCTGCCTCTTGCCTCTCTCTCTCCACCTCCCTGCTAAGCGTATTAACCCATCTAATGTAATCCACATTCCATGTCTCACTTTACTCTTCACTTCTCACGTGCCCTCTGGAATGACTGCTCTCTGACTAACAAGGTCTATTTGTACATGACCTCTTCTGCTCTCATCATCCACCACCTCTCATTCCCCTCACCCCTGTCCTACTCGATACCTCAGCTTAATTGAACTCTCTCCTCTGACATCTACCCTTATCTCTAACCTCTCCTCACTTTCTGCTTAAACTAACTATCTTGTTAACTTTTACAATGCTATCATCTCCTCCTCCTCCCTCCTCCTCCTCCCTCCTCCATCATATATATGCCCCTTCTAGGCTCTGACACACTCATCCCTCTAAGGCCATGATTATCATGGGCACATGCTTGGTCATCCACAGTGCGTGCGAGCGATGCAGAGCCGCCTCGGACCTCAGTGCAGGGATTGCTGCATACCCCCAGCATCTGTCACCCACAAACAATACACACACTAATACTCCCCACAATACACACTATAATACCTCCTCAATACTAATCTCCCCAATAATATTATAGCTCCAAACACAATATACACAACACCCTTACACAAGATACACAATCTAGTACTCTCCTCTGCACCTCTACACACAATATAATACTCCCACACACACAATATACACACTACCCTCCTACCCCCATAAAATACAACCAATAATACACACACACTTTGTGGATGTTGGGACCAGCTCCCGGCATGCACCAGTGAAAGAGAGAGGCCCGCAGAAGCTCGGAAGAACTCCCTCCATCCGTGCCTTCCTCCGTTTCACATCTTCTCCCTGTCTCTCTCCCTCCCTTTCCTTGCATCTCCCTGCGTCTTTACGTATACCCAGTCAGTGACGGCTCTGGTCACGTGATGCCTTAATATGGGCTTATCCATATATGTTCATCCACGTCACTAATGTGATGCCCGCACTGTTGCGGAGCTGGTACTTACGACGGGCACTTATTGTTTTATCAGTACTGCGTACCTGACTCTACCGGCCTACTTTCAACACTAGTACAATATGTGCTTCACTACGAGTGAGTGGGGAATATTGGCATCACACAGTCACTGTTGAATATGCCATTCAATCCATTTTGAAAATAGTAATGCAATGTGGTTTGGTTTTGTTTGCTTTTTGCAGTAATGAAGAATGGAAAAGTTATATTAAAATTAAATTGGAGGGGGACTAGATTCAGCATTTCATCATGAACTCTGCACTTGTGAGAATTTAACTTCTTGAATACCCTGACAGGTACACGCAACATTAAGACTATAATCTGCTGTGCAAGCTTTCGTGCTATACCTCCCCCTCAGGTTTTGATTTATACATTTGCTCCCTCAATTCATGTCCTCTAATATTTGAAAGCTCTCTCCTAGCATTTTCTCTTTACCACAGAACGTCATCCCAATGTAACCTCTCTCTTGTTCTTTCTGCTGGCTGTTTCCTCACTCCTCTGTTAAACTTTTCTAATTTCTCTAACTTCCACACTCCTGCTTTTATCCACATGTTCTCCTCTTTCCTTCCCCTACCTTTGCATGTGTCTACACACTGCACCATTTGTACAGACCTCTATTGCAGCTATTTCTGCACTGCTCAATGAAAAGCACTCTTTAATATCCTATTCTCTGGGCCCCCTCTCTCTGCGCCCCCTCTTTTGGCGCCTCCTCTCTCTGCGCCCCCTCTCTCTGCGCCTATCTGTCTCATTCTCTCTACGTCCCTCTCTCTCTACATAGAGCTATCTCTGTCTCTCTCTACACCTATCTCTGTGTCTCCTTCTATGTTTGCTGATGTGTGGGATATCTCTTATAATCTTGAACCTGCTCATATACACATCGGGCCTCCCTGCTAAGAGTGTTAACCTATCTAATGTAATCCACATTCCTTTCCTTACTTTTCTCTTCCCTTCTCCTATGCCATCTGGAATGTCCGTTCTCTGACTAACAAGGCTCTAGTTGTACATGACCTCTTCTGCTCTCATCATTCACAATCAGTCATTCCCCTCACCCCATCTTACCTGTCCCACTGATTTGCCTCTGCTTAATTAAACTCTCCTCTGACATCTACTCTAACCTCTCTGCTCTCTCTCTCTTTCCGCTTAAACTAACAATCTTATTAACTCTTACAATGCTATCCTCCTATCTATATGCCCCCTCTAGGCTCTGACACACTTGTCCCTCTAGCCCACACCCTTGGCTAAATTCCCAAACATGTTCATCACACTTCCACTCGCTGTTCTTAATGCCTATGAAGGAAATCACACAATTGATATTTGATTTTTCTACAGTAAAAATGTCTCCAGTCCTGTATAAAGCTGCTCTCTGGGGCCAAACCACACTACTTTTTTTTCACATTCATCAACACTCAAATTTAATTTACGCTGTCTTTTTTTCCCTGTATTTGACTCCCTCCACTAACCTTCTCCTCACACTTGCCATCCTTCCTTCACTTCTCCTCAAGCATTTGACTACTTCAGAGGCAAGGTGGATGCCACCCACAAGGAGATTCCTTCTGTCCCTTCCCCCTTCTCTCCTTCTACCTAATTCTCCTTCTGCATTTGACTCCTTTTCTTCTCTTACAGAGCTGGAAGCTAATCATCTTCTCTTCTCCCTCTACCACATGCCCTCTAGATCGTATCCCCTCACACCTTACTGCATCGATTAGTCCCCACTCTCACCCACATCTTCAATTCCTCCCTATTCTCTGGCTCTTTACCCTCTTACTTTAAGCCTGTAGTGGTCACCCTTTTCTCAGAAACAACCTACACCCTATGTGCCTTACTAACTACCGCCCTGTATCCCTCCTGCTGTTTGTCTCCTAATTGCTAGAATGTCAACATTCTTAAATCACATTCCCTCCTGGATCCTTTACAACCTGCCTTTCGTACAGCTCGTTCTACAGACTGTGCTTAAAGCAAATTCCCAAGGTCACTTTTCCCTACTAATCCTACTTGATCTATCTGCTGCGTTTGATGCTCTCAATCACTCTCCTCCTTCATATTCTAAACTCTCTCTTGGTATCCGTAACACAGTTCTATCCTGGTTTTCATCATAACTTTCCTGTCACACATTCTCCATCTCTGTTGCTAACATGTCTTCGTCTTCTATTGATCTGTCTGTGGGTATACATCAGGGCTCTGTTCTGAGATCTCTCTTTCTCTCTACATACTATCATTTGGTGACCTCATCAACTCTTTGTGACAATCCTATAAATAACAAATACAAATATCAGGTCATGGGAATAAGTGATTTGGACATAAAAGTAACATTTCGGAAGTGTGGACAACTAATACATCTTGTAGATTGCCTTTACAGTGTGATGTCATTGATTCAGTAGATTGTGTGCAGACCAGGACTGCAGTACAGTGTCACTCACATGGATGACTTGCGTGGTAGAAGCTCAAGAACAAGGATGTCAAACTCCAGTCCTCGAGGGCAGCAAACAGGCCAGGTTTTCAGGATATCCCTACTGAAAACCTGGCCTGTTTGGGACCCTCGAGGACTGGAGTTTGACATGCATGCTCTAGAAGGAGCACAGCTGTGGGTGGGAGGTGGATTTGCTTTGCATCAAATGGTTTGGAGCAAGGTTTATTGTATGTATTATCATAATAACAATGCAATGCTTAACTTTTATTTCAGGAGGGATGACTGCAGAACAGAAGTGAATATTGAAGCCATGTGTTCCTTTTCTTGCAAAAGAGAAAATTTGAAGGACAGTTGAAGAGAAGGAAAATTACTACACAGAGACAGATAAGCAATGTGTATATTTCTCATTTACCATTTAGTATTTGTCGTTTTATTGACTCCACACAATCCGGCTGCTACGGGTTTCACATTGAATATTTTCATCTCTACTCTACCCCTTCCTGTGATCTGAACCATGCAAGTTTTCGTTGATTCAATACATCATGAGTAGAGTGTGGCTACAGTATGAAGTAAAGACCCAAGGACCACATCTACTACCATTCATAACAAGAACATGTGCAGTAGCGCACAGCTGCAGTTCTATGTGATTGTTATGAAAGGTTGAGGTGGTTCAATTCTATGAATCTGGAGTGGGATGGATCCTGTTTGCATCATATGGTTTCATCTAGGCCAGTAGATTATATAACTCTCAGTACAGGTTACACATGGCATCAGTATTAGTGATTTAAAGAGGAGGAAAGCTTCAATGTGGAGAACAAAGCCAAGTAATGTTGAAGTTACTCCTTTTACCATTTACTTGGTCAGTCTGTACTGTCTACTCTCCACACAGCTGCTAAGGATCTTCCATTTTAAATACTTTCACCTCCTATTCTGCACTGCTTTGCTGCCCATTATTCAGAGATGCGTTCCAGTCATGTTTAGCACTCTGAATCTCTCTGCAGTCATTGGTTCAGCACATCATGGGTAGAGCATGGCTACAGATACAGCAAGCTATTATTATTTTACCGGCTGATCACCCATAATATTGCATTAAAACATAGAATATCACTTAATTTCCAAAAGATTCAGTGATGCTGATAATGCAGAATCTCACAACATTTCCCATCATAATGCCATAATGCACAAGTGGGAGAAATAATCCTTGCTATATCTGTACATTGTGTGACGTATTACCTCAATGACCAATGAGAGCAAGTACATCTTCTGTATAGAGCGGCTGTGTTATGATGCAGTTATTGATCATCATTGACATAATCACAAGAATCTTATGCAAAGGGAAATTGTCCGCAGCGAAGTGAGATTTCAGCCCCCAAACGTCTGTAATATTAATGCAATGTCTTACTTTTGTTGCAGTGAACACTGAAGAGACGGATCTACTACAACACTGTACAGGATGAGCATACGCTACAAGCAGCAAAATGATCTTGCAGTTGACAGTATGTTGTTCTGGTAATGTGCACAATTATTATTTATGGGCTACACACCACAGTGCTGGACATATTCTGTTAACTTCAACTCTACTCCTAACATGGAGATGTCTTCCTGGTGTTACTGATTCAGTACATCATATGCACAGTGTGGTTATGATATGATGGATTGATTTAATGAACCCACCAACCAATGATGACATCTGCATCATCTTCTGTAAAGTGCAGCTACAGCATGATATTATCAGCATTTGGTGCGGTATAATCAGAGGTATCTATGTGCTTTTGTGTCTGTTTTAAGTCCTCCAGCTTAACGCCCCTACACCTCCCACTACACAGGCATACTTACTTATGCATACACTGACATCTGGCATACCTACACACACCCCAGGGCCACTTCCTTCCCCTGATGTCAGGGAGAGGATGGGCATGCAGAGTGCAGTAAGTCTCCACGTTACTCTGGCCAACAGTCTTGGCCTACCTCCAGCATCTGTCACCCACAACATCTGTTCCCTCCTTGTAAAGTGCTGAACTATCTCACCTGGGTCAGTGCTATAGCTGATCACAGTGCCCGATCAGGATGTCACTGTGACAGGCAGCAGTGCAGATTGACCGGTCAATCAATGCAGTGCCGCAACATATGCACTAAATGAGATTTCCGTGCCCCCAGTCAGGTTACTCCCTGGGCAGTGACCCTGCTCACACCCTCCCCTAGTTCCACCTCTGATCACAATTATCTCTCTTGGAGAGTGTAGCAAATTGGAGTTGGGGGAATCTCACCTCTGCCATGCATGGTCACAATCTGGGCACAGGACCCAAATAGTGGGCAATGTGGCACTTCTTACAGTAGAGAATAAGTAACTTTATTCTTTACTTGTGTATTAAGGACCTTATTTGCATTAAATTCAGTCCACATGGGACCAAGACTTTCTGGCTTACTGAACAAAGTGGAATTGTTTCGTAGAGGGTGGAGAATTGTATTTTATCTGAAATTACCCCCTCTGCACAAAATACAAACAATTATACCCATACAAGTACCTTGTGGAAGTTGTTGCCCTCTATCTTCCTGTGGTCTCTCCCTGTTTCTCACCGTGCCTCCTCCCATTTCCTTGCACCTCTGCGTCTCCGCATATATCCCTATACTCAGAGCCGGCTCCGGTCAGTGACATGGGATGCCCAAATATGAGCATACCCATATATGGGCATCCATGCCACTGACCGGAGCCCGCTCTGTTGCGGATATGGAGAGAGACTGGGAGATTTACATCCCCTTATAATTCATATGGTGCATAGTACCGGCACGTATTGTTTTACCGGTACTGTGTACCTTCCTACTTTCACACTGGTACAGTATATGCTGCAGTGGGACTGAGAGGGATATATTGGTAACACATAGTCATTGTTGGGGGAATTCAATCCATTTTGAAAATAGTAATGAAATGTTTTTTACTTTTCTTTTTTTTCAGTAATGAAGAATGAAACATTTCTGTTAAAATTGAATTGGAGGTGAACTGGATTCATCATCAACTCTGCACCAGTGTGAATTGATGTTCTTTAATGTTCTGATAAGGTACATGCAACATCTCTTCCTCAACCCCTGCACCACTCTCTGCCTCTTGCCTCTCTCTCTCCACCTCCCTGCTAAGCGTATTAACCCATCTAATGTAATCCACATTCCATGTCTCACTTTACTCTTCACTTCTCACGTGCCCTCTGGAATGACTGCTCTCTGACTAACAAGGTCTATTTGTACATGACCTCTTCTGCTCTCATCATCCACCACCTCTCATTCCCCTCACCCCTGTCCTACTCGATACCTCAGCTTAATTGAACTCTCTCCTCTGACATCTACCCTTATCTCTAACCTCTCCTCACTTTCTGCTTAAACTAACTATCTTGTTAACTTTTACAATGCTATCATCTCCTCCTCCTCCCTCCTCCTCCTCCCTCCTCCATCATATATATGCCCCTTCTAGGCTCTGACACACTCATCCCTCTAAGGCCATGATTATCATGGGCACATGCTTGGTCATCCACAGTGCGTGCGAGCGATGCAGAGCCGCCTCGGACCTCAGTGCAGGGATTGCTGCATACCCCCAGCATCTGTCACCCACAAACAATACACACACTAATACTCCCCACAATACACACTATAATACCTCCTCAATACTAATCTCCCCAATAATATTATAGCTCCAAACACAATATACACAACACCCTTACACAAGATACACAATCTAGTACTCTCCTCTGCACCTCTACACACAATATAATACTCCCACACACACAATATACACACTACCCTCCTACCCCCATAAAATACAACCAATAATACACACACACTTTGTGGATGTTGGGACCAGCTCCCGGCATGCACCAGTGAAAGAGAGAGGCCCGCAGAAGCTCGGAAGAACTCCCTCCATCCGTGCCTTCCTCCGTTTCACATCTTCTCCCTGTCTCTCTCCCTCCCTTTCCTTGCATCTCCCTGCGTCTTTACGTATACCCAGTCAGTGACGGCTCTGGTCACGTGATGCCTTAATATGGGCTTATCCATATATGTTCATCCACGTCACTAATGTGATGCCCGCACTGTTGCGGAGCTGGTACTTACGACGGGCACTTATTGTTTTATCAGTACTGCGTACCTGACTCTACCGGCCTACTTTCAACACTAGTACAATATGTGCTTCACTACGAGTGAGTGGGGAATATTGGCATCACACAGTCACTGTTGAATATGCCATTCAATCCATTTTGAAAATAGTAATGCAATGTGGTTTGGTTTTGTTTGCTTTTTGCAGTAATGAAGAATGGAAAAGTTATATTAAAATTAAATTGGAGGGGGACTAGATTCAGCATTTCATCATGAACTCTGCACTTGTGAGAATTTAACTTCTTGAATACCCTGACAGGTACACGCAACATTAAGACTATAATCTGCTGTGCAAGCTTTCGTGCTATACCTCCCCCTCAGGTTTTGATTTATACATTTGCTCCCTCAATTCATGTCCTCTAATATTTGAAAGCTCTCTCCTAGCATTTTCTCTTTACCACAGAACGTCATCCCAATGTAACCTCTCTCTTGTTCTTTCTGCTGGCTGTTTCCTCACTCCTCTGTTAAACTTTTCTAATTTCTCTAACTTCCACACTCCTGCTTTTATCCACATGTTCTCCTCTTTCCTTCCCCTACCTTTGCATGTGTCTACACACTGCACCATTTGTACAGACCTCTATTGCAGCTATTTCTGCACTGCTCAATGAAAAGCACTCTTTAATATCCTATTCTCTGGGCCCCCTCTCTCTGCGCCCCCTCTTTTGGCGCCTCCTCTCTCTGCGCCCCCTCTCTCTGCGCCTATCTGTCTCATTCTCTCTACGTCCCTCTCTCTCTACATAGAGCTATCTCTGTCTCTCTCTACACCTATCTCTGTGTCTCCTTCTATGTTTGCTGATGTGTGGGATATCTCTTATAATCTTGAACCTGCTCATATACACATCGGGCCTCCCTGCTAAGAGTGTTAACCTATCTAATGTAATCCACATTCCTTTCCTTACTTTTCTCTTCCCTTCTCCTATGCCATCTGGAATGTCCGTTCTCTGACTAACAAGGCTCTAGTTGTACATGACCTCTTCTGCTCTCATCATTCACAATCAGTCATTCCCCTCACCCCATCTTACCTGTCCCACTGATTTGCCTCTGCTTAATTAAACTCTCCTCTGACATCTACTCTAACCTCTCTGCTCTCTCTCTCTTTCCGCTTAAACTAACAATCTTATTAACTCTTACAATGCTATCCTCCTATCTATATGCCCCCTCTAGGCTCTGACACACTTGTCCCTCTAGCCCACACCCTTGGCTAAATTCCCAAACATGTTCATCACACTTCCACTCGCTGTTCTTAATGCCTATGAAGGAAATCACACAATTGATATTTGATTTTTCTACAGTAAAAATGTCTCCAGTCCTGTATAAAGCTGCTCTCTGGGGCCAAACCACACTACTTTTTTTTCACATTCATCAACACTCAAATTTAATTTACGCTGTCTTTTTTTCCCTGTATTTGACTCCCTCCACTAACCTTCTCCTCACACTTGCCATCCTTCCTTCACTTCTCCTCAAGCATTTGACTACTTCAGAGGCAAGGTGGATGCCACCCACAAGGAGATTCCTTCTGTCCCTTCCCCCTTCTCTCCTTCTACCTAATTCTCCTTCTGCATTTGACTCCTTTTCTTCTCTTACAGAGCTGGAAGCTAATCATCTTCTCTTCTCCCTCTACCACATGCCCTCTAGATCGTATCCCCTCACACCTTACTGCATCGATTAGTCCCCACTCTCACCCACATCTTCAATTCCTCCCTATTCTCTGGCTCTTTACCCTCTTACTTTAAGCCTGTAGTGGTCACCCTTTTCTCAGAAACAACCTACACCCTATGTGCCTTACTAACTACCGCCCTGTATCCCTCCTGCTGTTTGTCTCCTAATTGCTAGAATGTCAACATTCTTAAATCACATTCCCTCCTGGATCCTTTACAACCTGCCTTTCGTACAGCTCGTTCTACAGACTGTGCTTAAAGCAAATTCCCAAGGTCACTTTTCCCTACTAATCCTACTTGATCTATCTGCTGCGTTTGATGCTCTCAATCACTCTCCTCCTTCATATTCTAAACTCTCTCTTGGTATCCGTAACACAGTTCTATCCTGGTTTTCATCATAACTTTCCTGTCACACATTCTCCATCTCTGTTGCTAACATGTCTTCGTCTTCTATTGATCTGTCTGTGGGTATACATCAGGGCTCTGTTCTGAGATCTCTCTTTCTCTCTACATACTATCATTTGGTGACCTCATCAACTCTTTGTGACAATCCTATAAATAACAAATACAAATATCAGGTCATGGGAATAAGTGATTTGGACATAAAAGTAACATTTCGGAAGTGTGGACAACTAATACATCTTGTAGATTGCCTTTACAGTGTGATGTCATTGATTCAGTAGATTGTGTGCAGACCAGGACTGCAGTACAGTGTCACTCACATGGATGACTTGCGTGGTAGAAGCTCAAGAACAAGGATGTCAAACTCCAGTCCTCGAGGGCAGCAAACAGGCCAGGTTTTCAGGATATCCCTACTGAAAACCTGGCCTGTTTGGGACCCTCGAGGACTGGAGTTTGACATGCATGCTCTAGAAGGAGCACAGCTGTGGGTGGGAGGTGGATTTGCTTTGCATCAAATGGTTTGGAGCAAGGTTTATTGTATGTATTATCATAATAACAATGCAATGCTTAACTTTTATTTCAGGAGGGATGACTGCAGAACAGAAGTGAATATTGAAGCCATGTGTTCCTTTTCTTGCAAAAGAGAAAATTTGAAGGACAGTTGAAGAGAAGGAAAATTACTACACAGAGACAGATAAGCAATGTGTATATTTCTCATTTACCATTTAGTATTTGTCGTTTTATTGACTCCACACAATCCGGCTGCTACGGGTTTCACATTGAATATTTTCATCTCTACTCTACCCCTTCCTGTGATCTGAACCATGCAAGTTTTCGTTGATTCAATACATCATGAGTAGAGTGTGGCTACAGTATGAAGTAAAGACCCAAGGACCACATCTACTACCATTCATAACAAGAACATGTGCAGTAGCGCACAGCTGCAGTTCTATGTGATTGTTATGAAAGGTTGAGGTGGTTCAATTCTATGAATCTGGAGTGGGATGGATCCTGTTTGCATCATATGGTTTCATCTAGGCCAGTAGATTATATAACTCTCAGTACAGGTTACACATGGCATCAGTATTAGTGATTTAAAGAGGAGGAAAGCTTCAATGTGGAGAACAAAGCCAAGTAATGTTGAAGTTACTCCTTTTACCATTTACTTGGTCAGTCTGTACTGTCTACTCTCCACACAGCTGCTAAGGATCTTCCATTTTAAATACTTTCACCTCCTATTCTGCACTGCTTTGCTGCCCATTATTCAGAGATGCGTTCCAGTCATGTTTAGCACTCTGAATCTCTCTGCAGTCATTGGTTCAGCACATCATGGGTAGAGCATGGCTACAGATACAGCAAGCTATTATTATTTTACCGGCTGATCACCCATAATATTGCATTAAAACATAGAATATCACTTAATTTCCAAAAGATTCAGTGATGCTGATAATGCAGAATCTCACAACATTTCCCATCATAATGCCATAATGCACAAGTGGGAGAAATAATCCTTGCTATATCTGTACATTGTGTGACGTATTACCTCAATGACCAATGAGAGCAAGTACATCTTCTGTATAGAGCGGCTGTGTTATGATGCAGTTATTGATCATCATTGACATAATCACAAGAATCTTATGCAAAGGGAAATTGTCCGCAGCGAAGTGAGATTTCAGCCCCCAAACGTCTGTAATATTAATGCAATGTCTTACTTTTGTTGCAGTGAACACTGAAGAGACGGATCTACTACAACACTGTACAGGATGAGCATACGCTACAAGCAGCAAAATGATCTTGCAGTTGACAGTATGTTGTTCTGGTAATGTGCACAATTATTATTTATGGGCTACACACCACAGTGCTGGACATATTCTGTTAACTTCAACTCTACTCCTAACATGGAGATGTCTTCCTGGTGTTACTGATTCAGTACATCATATGCACAGTGTGGTTATGATATGATGGATTGATTTAATGAACCCACCAACCAATGATGACATCTGCATCATCTTCTGTAAAGTGCAGCTACAGCATGATATTATCAGCATTTGGTGCGGTATAATCAGAGGTATCTATGTGCTTTTGTGCCTGTTTTAAGTCCTCCAGCTTAACGCCCCTACACCTCCCACTACACAGGCATACTTACTTATGCATACACTGACATCTGGCATACCTACACACACCCCAGGGCCACTTCCTTCCCCTGATGTCAGGGAGAGGATGGGCATGCAGAGTGCAGTAAGTCTCCACGTTACTCTGGCCAACAGTCTTGGCCTACCTCCAGCATCTGTCACCCACAACATCTGTTCCCTCCTTGTAAAGTGCTGAACTATCTCACCTGGGTCAGTGCTATAGCTGATCACAGTGCCCGATCAGGATGTCACTGTGACAGGCAGCAGTGCAGATTGACCGGTCAATCAATGCAGTGCCGCAACATATGCACTAAATGAGATTTCCGTGCCCCCAGTCAGGTTACTCCCTGGGCAGTGACCCTGCTCACACCCTCCCCTAGTTCCACCTCTGATCACAATTATCTCTCTTGGAGAGTGTAGCAAATTGGAGTTGGGGGAATCTCACCTCTGCCATGCATGGTCACAATCTGGGCACAGGACCCAAATAGTGGGCAATGTGGCACTTCTTACAGTAGAGAATAAGTAACTTTATTCTTTACTTGTGTATTAAGGACCTTATTTGCATTAAATTCAGTCCACATGGGACCAAGACTTTCTGGCTTACTGAACAAAGTGGAATTGTTTCGTAGAGGGTGGAGAATTGTATTTTATCTGAAATTACCCCCTCTGCACAAAATACAAACAATTATACCCATACAAGTACCTTGTGGAAGTTGTTGCCCTCTATCTTCCTGTGGTCTCTCCCTGTTTCTCACCGTGCCTCCTCCCATTTCCTTGCACCTCTGCGTCTCCGCATATATCCCTATACTCAGAGCCGGCTCCGGTCAGTGACATGGGATGCCCAAATATGAGCATACCCATATATGGGCATCCATGCCACTGACCGGAGCCCGCTCTGTTGCGGATATGGAGAGAGACTGGGAGATTTACATCCCCTTATAATTCATATGGTGCATAGTACCGGCACGTATTGTTTTACCGGTACTGTGTACCTTCCTACTTTCACACTGGTACAGTATATGCTGCAGTGGGACTGAGAGGGATATATTGGTAACACATAGTCATTGTTGGGGGAATTCAATCCATTTTGAAAATAGTAATGAAATGTTTTTTACTTTTCTTTTTTTTCAGTAATGAAGAATGAAACATTTCTGTTAAAATTGAATTGGAGGTGAACTGGATTCATCATCAACTCTGCACCAGTGTGAATTGATGTTCTTTAATGTTCTGATAAGGTACATGCAACATCTCTTCCTCAACCCCTGCACCACTCTCTGCCTCTTGCCTCTCTCTCTCCACCTCCCTGCTAAGCGTATTAACCCATGCCCTCTAGATCGTATCCCCTCACACCTTACTGCATCTCTTAGTCCCCACTCTCACCCACATCTTCAATTCCTCCCTATTCTCTGGCTCTTTACCCTCTTACTTTAAGCCTGTAGTGGTCACCCTTTTCTCAGAAACAACCTACACCCTATGTGCCTTACTAACTACCGCCCTGTATCCCTCCTGCTGTTTGTCTCCTAATTGCTAGAATGTCAACATTCTTAAATCACATTCCCTCCTGGATCCTTTACAACCTGCCTTTCGTACAGCTCGTTCTACAGACTGTGCTTAAAGCAAATTCCCAAGGTCACTTTTCCCTACTAATCCTACTTGATCTATCTGCTGCGTTTGATGCTCTCAATCACTCTCCTCCTTCATATTCTAAACTCTCTCTTGGTATCCGTAACACAGTTCTATCCTGGTTTTCATCATAACTTTCCTGTCACACATTCTCCATCTCTGTTGCTAACATGTCTTCGTCTTCTATTGATCTGTCTGTGGGTATACATCAGGGCTCTGTTCTGAGATCTCTCTTTCTCTCTACATACTATCATTTGGTGACCTCATCAACTCTTTGTGACAATCCTATAAATAACAAATACAAATATCAGGTCATGGGAATAAGTGATTTGGACATAAAAGTAACATTTCGGAAGTGTGGACAACTAATACATCTTGTAGATTGCCTTTACAGTGTGATGTCATTGATTCAGTAGATTGTGTGCAGACCAGGACTGCAGTACAGTGTCACTCACATGGATGACTTGCGTGGTAGAAGCTCAAGAACAAGGATGTCAAACTCCAGTCCTCGAGGGCCGCAAACAGGCCAGGTTTTCAGGATATCCCTACTGAAAACCTGGCCTGTTTGGGACCCTCGAGGACTGGAGTTTGACATGCATGCTCTAGAAGGAGCACAGCTGTGGGTGGGAGGTGGATTTGCTTTGCATCAAATGGTTTGGAGCAAGGTTTATTGTATGTATTATCATAATAACAATGCAATGCTTAACTTTTATTTCAGGAGGGATGACTGCAGAACAGAAGTGAATATTGAAGCCATGTGTTCCTTTTCTTGCAAAAGAGAAAATTTGAAGGACAGTTGAAGAGAAGGAAAATTACTACACAGAGACAGATAAGCAATGTGTATATTTCTCATTTACCATTTAGTATTTGTCGTTTTATTGACTCCACACAATCCGGCTGCTACGGGTTTCACATTGAATATTTTCATCTCTACTCTACCCCTTCCTGTGATCTGAACCATGCAGGTTTTCGTTGATTCAATACATCATGAGTAGAGGGTGGCTACAGTATGAAGTAAAGACCCAAGGACCACATCTACTACCATTCATAACAAGAACATGTGCAGTAGCGCACAGCTGCAGTTCTATGTGATTGTTATGAAAGGTTGAGGTGGTTCAATTCTATGAATCTGGAGTGGGATGGATCCTGTTTGCATCATATGGTTTCATCTAGGCCAGTAGATTATATAACTCTCAGTACAGGTTACACATGGCATCAGTATTAGTGATTTAAAGAGGAGGAAAGCTTCAATGTGGAGAACAAAGCCAAGTAATGTTGAAGTTACTCCTTTTACCATTTACTTGGTCAGTCTGTACTGTCTACTCTCCACACAGCTGCTAAGGATCTTCCATTTTAAATACTTTCACCTCCTATTCTGCACTGCTTTGCTGCCCATTATTCAGAGATGCGTTCCAGTCATGTTTAGCACTCTGAATCTCTCTGCAGTCATTGGTTCAGCACATCATGGGTAGAGCATGGCTACAGATACAGCAAGCTATTATTATTTTACCGGCTGATCACCCATAATATTGCATTAAAACATAGAATATCACTTAATTTCCAAAAGATTCAGTGATGCTGATAATGCAGAATCTCACAACATTTCCCATCATAATGCCATAATGCACAAGTGGGAGAAATAATCCTTGCTATATCTGTACATTGTGTGACGTATTACCTCAATGACCAATGAGAGCAAGTACATCTTCTGTATAGAGCGGCTGTGTTATGATGCAGTTATTGATCATCATTGACATAATCACAAGAATCTTATGCAAAGGGAAATTGTCCGCAGCGAAGTGAGATTTCAGCCCCCAAACGTCTGTAATATTAATGCAATGTCTTACTTTTGTTGCAGTGAACACTGAAGAGACGGATCTACTACAACACTGTACAGGATGAGCATACGCTACAAGCAGCAAAATGATCTTGCAGTTGACAGTATGTTGTTCTGGTAATGTGCACAATTATTATTTATGGGCTACACACCACAGTGCTGGACATATTCTGTTAACTTCAACTCTACTCCTAACATGGAGATGTCTTCCTGGTGTTACTGATTCAGTACATCATATGCACAGTGTGGTTATGATATGATGGATTGATTTAATGAACCCACCAACCAATGATGACATCTGCATCATCTTCTGTAAAGTGCAGCTACAGCATGATATTATCAGCATTTGGTGCGGTATAATCAGAGGTATCTATGTGCTTTTGTGCCTGTTTTAAGTCCTCCAGCTTAACGCCCCTACACCTCCCACTACACAGGCATACTTACTTATGCATACACTGACATCTGGCATACCTACACACACCCCAGGGCCACTTCCTTCCCCTGATGTCAGGGAGAGGATGGGCATGCAGAGTGCAGTAAGTCTCCACGTTACTCTGGCCAACAGTCTTGGCCTACCTCCAGCATCTGTCACCCACAACATCTGTTCCCTCCTTGTAAAGTGCTGAACTATCTCACCTGGGTCAGTGCTATAGCTGATCACAGTGCCCGATCAGGATGTCACTGTGACAGGCAGCAGTGCAGATTGACCGGTCAATCAATGCAGTGCCGCAACATATGCACTAAATGAGATTTCCGTGCCCCCAGTCAGGTTACTCCCTGGGCAGTGACCCTGCTCACACCCTCCCCTAGTTCCACCTCTGATCACAATTATCTCTCTTGGAGAGTGTAGCAAATTGGAGTTGGGGGAATCTCACCTCTGCCATGCATGGTCACAATCTGGGCACAGGACCCAAATAGTGGGCAATGTGGCACTTCTTACAGTAGAGAATAAGTAACTTTATTCTTTACTTGTGTATTAAGGACCTTATTTGCATTAAATTCAGTCCACATGGGACCAAGACTTTCTGGCTTACTGAACAAAGTGGAATTGTTTCGTAGAGGGTGGAGAATTGTATTTTATCTGAAATTACCCCCTCTGCACAAAATACAAACAATTATACCCATACAAGTACCTTGTGGAAGTTGTTGCCCTCTATCTTCCTGTGGTCTCTCCCTGTTTCTCACCGTGCCTCCTCCCATTTCCTTGCACCTCTGCGTCTCCGCATATATCCCTATACTCAGAGCCGGCTCCGGTCAGTGACATGGGATGCCCAAATATGAGCATACCCATATATGGGCATCCATGCCACTGACCGGAGCCCGCTCTGTTGCGGATATGGAGAGAGACTGGGAGATTTACATCCCCTTATAATTCATATGGTGCATAGTACCGGCACGTATTGTTTTACCGGTACTGTGTACCTTCCTACTTTCACACTGGTACAGTATATGCTGCAGTGGGACTGAGAGGGATATATTGGTAACACATAGTCATTGTTGGGGGAATTCAATCCATTTTGAAAATAGTAATGAAATGTTTTTTACTTTTCTTTTTTTTCAGTAATGAAGAATGAAACATTTCTGTTAAAATTGAATTGGAGGTGAACTGGATTCATCATCAACTCTGCACCAGTGTGAATTGATGTTCTTTAATGTTCTGATAAGGTACATGCAACATCTCTTCCTCAACCCCTGCACCACTCTCTGCCTCTTGCCTCTCTCTCTCCACCTCCCTGCTAAGCGTATTAACCCATCTAATGTAATCCACATTCCATGTCTCACTTTACTCTTCACTTCTCACGTGCCCTCTGGAATGACTGCTCTCTGACTAACAAGGTCTATTTGTACATGACCTCTTCTGCTCTCATCATCCACCACCTCTCATTCCCCTCACCCCTGTCCTACTCGATACCTCAGCTTAATTGAACTCTCTCCTCTGACATCTACCCTTATCTCTAACCTCTCCTCACTTTCTGCTTAAACTAACTATCTTGTTAACTTTTACAATGCTATCATCTCCTCCTCCTCCCTCCTCCTCCTCCCTCCTCCATCATATATATGCCCCTTCTAGGCTCTGACACACTCATCCCTCTAAGGCCATGATTATCATGGGCACATGCTTGGTCATCCACAGTGCGTGCGAGCGATGCAGAGCCGCCTCGGACCTCAGTGCAGGGATTGCTGCATACCCCCAGCATCTGTCACCCACAAACAATACACACACTAATACTCCCCACAATACACACTATAATACCTCCTCAATACTAATCTCCCCAATAATATTATAGCTCCAAACACAATATACACAACACCCTTACACAAGATACACAATCTAGTACTCTCCTCTGCACCTCTACACACAATATAATACTCCCACACACACAATATACACACTACCCTCCTACCCCCATAAAATACAACCAATAATACACACACACTTTGTGGATGTTGGGACCAGCTCCCGGCATGCACCAGTGAAAGAGAGAGGCCCGCAGAAGCTCGGAAGAACTCCCTCCATCCGTGCCTTCCTCCGTTTCACATCTTCTCCCTGTCTCTCTCCCTCCCTTTCCTTGCATCTCCCTGCGTCTTTACGTATACCCAGTCAGTGACGGCTCTGGTCACGTGATGCCTTAATATGGGCTTATCCATATATGTTCATCCACGTCACTAATGTGATGCCCGCACTGTTGCGGAGCTGGTACTTACGACGGGCACTTATTGTTTTATCAGTACTGCGTACCTGACTCTACCGGCCTACTTTCAACACTAGTACAATATGTGCTTCACTACGAGTGAGTGGGGAATATTGGCATCACACAGTCACTGTTGAATATGCCATTCAATCCATTTTGAAAATAGTAATGCAATGTGGTTTTGTTTTGTTTGCTTTTTGCAGTAATGAAGAATGGAAAAGTTATATTAAAATTAAATTGGAGGGGGACTAGATTCAGCATTTCATCATGAACTCTGCACTTGTGAGAATTTAACTTCTTGAATACCCTGACAGGTACACGCAACATTAAGACTATAATCTGCTGTGCAAGCTTTCGTGCTATACCTCCCCCTCAGGTTTTGATTTATACATTTGCTCCCTCAATTCATGTCCTCTAATATTTGAAAGCTCTCTCCTAGCATTTTCTCTTTACCACAGAACGTCATCCCAATGTAACCTCTCTCTTGTTCTTTCTGCTGGCTGTTTCCTCACTCCTCTGTTAAACTTTTCTAATTTCTCTAACTTCCACACTCCTGCTTTTATCCACATGTTCTCCTCTTTCCTTCCCCTACCTTTGCATGTGTCTACACACTGCACCATTTGTACAGACCTCTATTGCAGCTATTTCTGCACTGCTCAATGAAAAGCACTCTTTAATATCCTATTCTCTGTGCCCCCTCTCTCTGCGCCCCCTCTTTTGGCGCCTCCTCTCTCTGCGCCCCCTCTCTCTGCGCCTATCTGTCTCATTCTCTCTACGTCCCTCTCTCTCTACATAGAGCTATCTCTGTCTCTCTCTACACCTATCTCTGTGTCTCCTTCTATGTTTGCTGATGTGTGGGATATCTCTTATAATCTTGAACCTGCTCATATACACATCGGGCCTCCCTGCCTCTGCCTCCCTGCTAAGAGTGTTAACCTATCTAATGTAATCCACATTCCTTTCCTTACTTTTCTCTTCCCTTCTCCTATGCCATCTGGAATGTCCGTTCTCTGACTAACAAGGCTCTAGTTGTACATGACCTCTTCTGCTCTCATCATTCACAATCAGTCATTCCCCTCACCCCATCTTACCTGTCCCACTGATTTGCCTCTGCTTAATTAAACTCTCCTCTGACATCTACTCTAACCTCTCTGCTCTCTCTCTCTTTCCGCTTAAACTAACAATCTTATTAACTCTTACAATGCTATCCTCCTATCTATATGCCCCCTCTAGGCTCTGACACACTTGTCCCTCTAGCCCACACCCTTGGCTAAATTCCCAAACATGTTCATCACACTTCCACTCGCTGTTCTTAATGCCTATGAAGGAAATCACACAATTGATATTTGATTTTTCTACAGTAAAAATGTCTCCAGTCCTGTATAAAGCTGCTCTCTGGGGCCAAACCACACTACTTTTTTTTCACATTCATCAACACTCAAATTTAATTTACGCTGTCTTTTTTTCCCTGTATTTGACTCCCTCCACTAACCTTCTCCTCACACTTGCCATCCTTCCTTCACTTCTCCTCAAGCATTTGACTACTTCAGAGGCAAGGTGGATGCCACCCACAAGGAGATTCCTTCTGTCCCTTCCCCCTTCTCTCCTTCTACCTAATTCTCCTTCTGCATTTGACTCTTTTTCTTCTCTTACAGAGCTGGAAGCAAATCATCTTCTCTTCTCCCTCTACCACATGCCCTCTAGATCGTATCCCCTCACACCTTACTGCATCTCTTAGTCCCCACTCTCACCCACATCTTCAATTCCTCCCTATTCTCTGGCTCTTTACCCTCTTACTTTAAGCCTGTAGTGGTCACCCTTTTCTCAGAAACAACCTACACCCTATGTGCCTTACTAACTACCGCCCTGTATCCCTCCTGCTGTTTGTCTCCTAATTGCTAGAATGTCAACATTCTTAAATCACATTCCCTCCTGGATCCTTTACAACCTGCCTTTCGTACAGCTCGTTCTACAGACTGTGCTTAAAGCAAATTCCCAAGGTCACTTTTCCCTACTAATCCTACTTGATCTATCTGCTGCGTTTGATGCTCTCAATCACTCTCCTCCTTCATATTCTAAACTCTCTCTTGGTATCCGTAACACAGTTCTATCCTGGTTTTCATCATAACTTTCCTGTCACACATTCTCCATCTCTGTTGCTAACATGTCTTCGTCTTCTATTGATCTGTCTGTGGGTATACATCAGGGCTCTGTTCTGAGATCTCTCTTTCTCTCTACATACTATCATTTGGTGACCTCATCAACTCTTTGTGACAATCCTATAAATAACAAATACAAATATCAGGTCATGGGAATAAGTGATTTGGACATAAAAGTAACATTTCGGAAGTGTGGACAACTAATACATCTTGTAGATTGCCTTTACAGTGTGATGTCATTGATTCAGTAGATTGTGTGCAGACCAGGACTGCAGTACAGTGTCACTCACATGGATGACTTGCGTGGTAGAAGCTCAAGAACAAGGATGTCAAACTCCAGTCCTCGAGGGCCGCAAACAGGCCAGGTTTTCAGGATATCCCTACTGAAAACCTGGCCTGTTTGGGACCCTCGAGGACTGGAGTTTGACATGCATGCTCTAGAAGGAGCACAGCTGTGGGTGGGAGGTGGATTTGCTTTGCATCAAATGGTTTGGAGCAAGGTTTATTGTATGTATTATCATAATAACAATGCAATGCTTAACTTTTATTTCAGGAGGGATGACTGCAGAACAGAAGTGAATATTGAAGCCATGTGTTCCTTTTCTTGCAAAAGAGAAAATTTGAAGGACAGTTGAAGAGAAGGAAAATTACTACACAGAGACAGATAAGCAATGTGTATATTTCTCATTTACCATTTAGTATTTGTCGTTTTATTGACTCCACACAATCCGGCTGCTACGGGTTTCACATTGAATATTTTCATCTCTACTCTACCCCTTCCTGTGATCTGAACCATGCAAGTTTTCGTTGATTCAATACATCATGAGTAGAGTGTGGCTACAGTATGAAGTAAAGACCCAAGGACCACATCTACTACCATTCATAACAAGAACATGTGCAGTAGCGCACAGCTGCAGTTCTATGTGATTGTTATGAAAGGTTGAGGTGGTTCAATTCTATGAATCTGGAGTGGGATGGATCCTGTTTGCATCATATGGTTTCATCTAGGCCAGTAGATTATATAACTCTCAGTACAGGTTACACATGGCATCAGTATTAGTGATTTAAAGAGGAGGAAAGCTTCAATGTGGAGAACAAAGCCAAGTAATGTTGAAGTTACTCCTTTTACCATTTACTTGGTCAGTCTGTACTGTCTACTCTCCACACAGCTGCTAAGGATCTTCCATTTTAAATACTTTCACCTCCTATTCTGCACTGCTTTGCTGCCCATTATTCAGAGATGCGTTCCAGTCATGTTTAGCACTCTGAATCTCTCTGCAGTCATTGGTTCAGCACATCATGGGTAGAGCATGGCTACAGATACAGCAAGCTATTATTATTTTACCGGCTGATCACCCATAATATTGCATTAAAACATAGAATATCACTTAATTTCCAAAAGATTCAGTGATGCTGATAATGCAGAATCTCACAACATTTCCCATCATAATGCCATAATGCACAAGTGGGAGAAATAATCCTTGCTATATCTGTACATTGTGTGACGTATTACCTCAATGACCAATGAGAGCAAGTACATCTTCTGTATAGAGCGGCTGTGTTATGATGCAGTTATTGATCATCATTGACATAATCACAAGAATCTTATGCAAAGGGAAATTGTCCGCAGCGAAGTGAGATTTCAGCCCCCAAACGTCTGTAATATTAATGCAATGTCTTACTTTTGTTGCAGTGAACACTGAAGAGACGGATCTACTACAACACTGTACAGGATGAGCATACGCTACAAGCAGCAAAATGATCTTGCAGTTGACAGTATGTTGTTCTGGTAATGTGCACAATTATTATTTATGGGCTACACACCACAGTGCTGGACATATTCTGTTAACTTCAACTCTACTCCTAACATGGAGATGTCTTCCTGGTGTTACTGATTCAGTACATCATATGCACAGTGTGGTTATGATATGATGGATTGATTTAATGAACCCACCAACCAATGATGACATCTGCATCATCTTCTGTAAAGTGCAGCTACAGCATGATATTATCAGCATTTGGTGCGGTATAATCAGAGGTATCTATGTGCTTTTGTGCCTGTTTTAAGTCCTCCAGCTTAACGCCCCTACACCTCCCACTACACAGGCATACTTACTTATGCATACACTGACATCTGGCATACCTACACACACCCCAGGGCCACTTCCTTCCCCTGATGTCAGGGAGAGGATGGGCATGCAGAGTGCAGTAAATCTCCACGTTACTCTGGCCAACAGTCTTGGCCTACCTCCAGCATCTGTCACCCACAACATCTGTTCCCTCCTTGTAAAGTGCTGAACTATCTCACCTGGGTCAGTGCTATAGCTGATCACAGTGCCCGATCAGGATGTCACTGTGACAGGCAGCAGTGCAGATTGACCGGTCAATCAATGCAGTGCCGCAACATACTGCTGCGGCACAGTTTATTCGAGCATTTGCCCGTTCTGTGCCGCAGCAGTAGCCTGGCGCGCGCCCGAGTGTGACGGGCGCACGCCGAAGCAGCGGAAGAGCGCCCTCCGATCGGGGCGCTCTCCCTACCGCTGCCGGGTCCGCCGGGTCCCCCGGAACCCCCTGCCGCTGTCCCGCGATCGCGGGACACCAGGGCTCCCTCGGGGAGCCCCTGGACATGCGTGCAGCGGGCGCACGCTCCCGAGGGGCGGCCACTAGCAAGCCGGGAGATTTCCCGGCTTGTGGTACCGACCACACTTCAATAAAGTGTGTCGGTAGTGTATGCACTAAATGAGATTTCCGTGCCCCCAGTCAGGTTACTCCCTGGGCAGTGACCCTGCTCACACCCTCCCCTAGTTCCACCTCTGATCACAATTATCTCTCTTGGAGAGTGTAGCAAATTGGAGTTGGGGGAATCTCACCTCTGCCATGCATGGTCACAATCTGGGCACAGGACCCAAATAGTGGGCAATGTGGCACTTCTTACAGTAGAGAATAAGTAACTTTATTCTTTACTTGTGTATTAAGGACCTTATTTGCATTAAATTCAGTCCACATGGGACCAAGACTTTCTGGCTTACTGAACAAAGTGGAATTGTTTCGTAGAGGGTGGAGAATTGTATTTTATCTGAAATTACCCCCTCTGCACAAAATACAAACAATTATACCCATACAAGTACCTTGTGGAAGTTGTTGCCCTCTATCTTCCTGTGGTCTCTCCCTGTTTCTCACCGTGCCTCCTCCCATTTCCTTGCACCTCTGCGTCTCCGCATATATCCCTATACTCAGAGCCGGCTCCGGTCAGTGACATGGGATGCCCAAATATGAGCATACCCATATATGGGCATCCATGCCACTGACCGGAGCCCGCTCTGTTGCGGATATGGAGAGAGACTGGGAGATTTACATCCCCTTATAATTCATATGGTGCATAGTACCGGCACGTATTGTTTTACCGGTACTGTGTACCTTCCTACTTCCACACTGGTACAGTATATGCTGCAGTGGGACTGAGAGGGATATATTGGTAACACATAGTCATTGTTGGGGGAATTCAATCCATTTTGAAAATAGTAATGAAATGTTTTTTACTTTTCTTTTTTTTCAGTAATGAAGAATGAAACATTTCTGTTAAAATTGAATTGGAGGTGAACTGGATTCATCATCAACTCTGCACCAGTGTGAATTGATGTTCTTTAATGTTCTGATAAGGTACATGCAACATCTCTTCCTCAACCCCTGCACCACTCTCTGCCTCTTGCCTCTCTGTCTCCACCTCCCTGCTAAGCGTATTAACCCATGCCCTCTAGATCGTATCCCCTCACACCTTACTGCATCTCTTAGTCCCCACTCTCACCCACATCTTCAATTCCTCCCTATTCTCTGGCTCTTTACCCTCTTACTTTAAGCCTGTAGTGGTCACCCTTTTCTCAGAAACAACCTACACCCTATGTGCCTTACTAACTACCGCCCTGTATCCCTCCTGCTGTTTGTCTCCTAATTGCTAGAATGTCAACATTCTTAAATCACATTCCCTCCTGGATCCTTTACAACCTGCCTTTCGTACAGCTCGTTCTACAGACTGTGCTTAAAGCAAATTCCCAAGGTCACTTTTCCCTACTAATCCTACTTGATCTATCTGCTGCGTTTGATGCTCTCAATCACTCTCCTCCTTCATATTCTAAACTCTCTCTTGGTATCCGTAACACAGTTCTATCCTGGTTTTCATCATAACTTTCCTGTCACACATTCTCCATCTCTGTTGCTAACATGTCTTCGTCTTCTATTGATCTGTCTGTGGGTATACATCAGGGCTCTGTTCTGAGATCTCTCTTTCTCTCTACATACTATCATTTGGTGACCTCATCAACTCTTTGTGACAATCCTATAAATAACAAATACAAATATCAGGTCATGGGAATAAGTGATTTGGACATAAAAGTAACATTTCGGAAGTGTGGACAACTAATACATCTTGTAGATTGCCTTTACAGTGTGATGTCATTGATTCAGTAGATTGTGTGCAGACCAGGACTGCAGTACAGTGTCACTCACATGGATGACTTGCGTGGTAGAAGCTCAAGAACAAGGATGTCAAACTCCAGTCCTCGAGGGCCGCAAACAGGCCAGGTTTTCAGGATATCCCTACTGAAAACCTGGCCTGTTTGGGACCCTCGAGGACTGGAGTTTGACATGCATGCTCTAGAAGGAGCACAGCTGTGGGTGGGAGGTGGATTTGCTTTGCATCAAATGGTTTGGAGCAAGGTTTATTGTATGTATTATCATAATAACAATGCAATGCTTAACTTTTATTTCAGGAGGGATGACTGCAGAACAGAAGTGAATATTGAAGCCATGTGTTCCTTTTCTTGCAAAAGAGAAAATTTGAAGGACAGTTGAAGAGAAGGAAAATTACTACACAGAGACAGATAAGCAATGTGTATATTTCTCATTTACCATTTAGTATTTGTCGTTTTATTGACTCCACACAATCCGGCTGCTACGGGTTTCACATTGAATATTTTCATCTCTACTCTACCCCTTCCTGTGATCTGAACCATGCAGGTTTTCGTTGATTCAATACATCATGAGTAGAGGGTGGCTACAGTATGAAGTAAAGACCCAAGGACCACATCTACTACCATTCATAACAAGAACATGTGCAGTAGCGCACAGCTGCAGTTCTATGTGATTGTTATGAAAGGTTGAGGTGGTTCAATTCTATGAATCTGGAGTGGGATGGATCCTGTTTGCATCATATGGTTTCATCTAGGCCAGTAGATTATATAACTCTCAGTACAGGTTACACATGGCATCAGTATTAGTGATTTAAAGAGGAGGAAAGCTTCAATGTGGAGAACAAAGCCAAGTAATGTTGAAGTTACTCCTTTTACCATTTACTTGGTCAGTCTGTACTGTCTACTCTCCACACAGCTGCTAAGGATCTTCCATTTTAAATACTTTCACCTCCTATTCTGCACTGCTTTGCTGCCCATTATTCAGAGATGCGTTCCAGTCATGTTTAGCACTCTGAATCTCTCTGCAGTCATTGGTTCAGCACATCATGGGTAGAGCATGGCTACAGATACAGCAAGCTATTATTATTTTACCGGCTGATCACCCATAATATTGCATTAAAACATAGAATATCACTTAATTTCCAAAAGATTCAGTGATGCTGATAATGCAGAATCTCACAACATTTCCCATCATAATGCCATAATGCACAAGTGGGAGAAATAATCCTTGCTATATCTGTACATTGTGTGACGTATTACCTCAATGACCAATGAGAGCAAGTACATCTTCTGTATAGAGCGGCTGTGTTATGATGCAGTTATTGATCATCATTGACATAATCACAAGAATCTTATGCAAAGGGAAATTGTCCGCAGCGAAGTGAGATTTCAGCCCCCAAACGTCTGTAATATTAATGCAATGTCTTACTTTTGTTGCAGTGAACACTGAAGAGACGGATCTACTACAACACTGTACAGGATGAGCATACGCTACAAGCAGCAAAATGATCTTGCAGTTGACAGTATGTTGTTCTGGTAATGTGCACAATTATTATTTATGGGCTACACACCACAGTGCTGGACATATTCTGTTAACTTCAACTCTACTCCTAACATGGAGATGTCTTCCTGGTGTTACTGATTCAGTACATCATATGCACAGTGTGGTTATGATATGATGGATTGATTTAATGAACCCACCAACCAATGATGACATCTGCATCATCTTCTGTAAAGTGCAGCTACAGCATGATATTATCAGCATTTGGTGCGGTATAATCAGAGGTATCTATGTGCTTTTGTGCCTGTTTTAAGTCCTCCAGCTTAACGCCCCTACACCTCCCACTACACAGGCATACTTACTTATGCATACACTGACATCTGGCATACCTACACACACCCCAGGGCCACTTCCTTCCCCTGATGTCAGGGAGAGGATGGGCATGCAGAGTGCAGTAAGTCTCCACGTTACTCTGGCCAACAGTCTTCGCCTACCTCCAGCATCTGTCACCCACAACATCTGTTCCCTCCTTGTAAAGTGCTGAACTATCTCACCTGGGTCAGTGCTATAGCTGATCACAGTGCCCGATCAGGATGTCACTGTGACAGGCAGCAGTGCAGATTGACCGGTCAATCAATGCAGTGCCGCAACATACTGCTGCGGCACAGTTTATTCGAGCATTTGCCCGTTCTGTGCCGCAGCAGTAGCCTGGCGCGCGCCCGAGTGTGACGGGTGCACGCCGAAGCAGCGGAAGAGCGCCCTCCGATCGGGGCGCTCTCCCTACCGCTGCCGGGTCCGCCGGGTTCCCCGGAACCCCCTGCCGCTGTCCCGCGATCGCGGGACACCAGGGCTCCCTCGGGGAGCCCCTGGACATGCGTGCAGCGGGCGCACGCTCCCGATGACGCGTGACCGCGCGTCTATGACGCGCGGCACGCCGAGGGGCGGCCACTAGCAAGCCGGGAGATTTCCCGGCTTGCGGTACCGACCACACTTCAATAAAGTGTGTCGGTAGTGTATGCACTAAATGAGATTTCCGTGCCCCCAGTCAGGTTACTCCCTGGGCAGTGACCCTGCTCACACCCTCCCCTAGTTCCACCTCTGATCACAATTATCTCTCTTGGAGAGTGTAGCAAATTGGAGTTGGGGGAATCTCACCTCTGCCATGCATGGTCACAATCTGGGCACAGGACCCAAATAGTGGGCAATGTGGCACTTCTTACAGTAGAGAATAAGTAACTTTATTCTTTACTTGTGTATTAAGGACCTTATTTGCATTAAATTCAGTCCACATGGGACCAAGACTTTCTGGCTTACTGAACAAAGTGGAATTGTTTCGTAGAGGGTGGAGAATTGTATTTTATCTGAAATTACCCCCTCTGCACAAAATACAAACAATTATACCCATACAAGTACCTTGTGGAAGTTGTTGCCCTCTATCTTCCTGTGGTCTCTCCCTGTTTCTCACCGTGCCTCCTCCCATTTCCTTGCACCTCTGCGTCTCCGCATATATCCCTATACTCAGAGCCGGCTCCGGTCAGTGACATGGGATGCCCAAATATGAGCATACCCATATATGGGCATCCATGCCACTGACCGGAGCCCGCTCTGTTGCGGATATGGAGAGAGACTGGGAGATTTACATCCCCTTATAATTCATATGGTGCATAGTACCGGCACGTATTGTTTTACCGGTACTGTGTACCTTCCTACTTTCACACTGGTACAGTATATGCTGCAGTGGGACTGAGAGGGATATATTGGTAACACATAGTCATTGTTGGGGGAATTCAATCCATTTTGAAAATAGTAATGAAATGTTTTTTACTTTTCTTTTTTTTCAGTAATGAAGAATGAAACATTTCTGTTAAAATTGAATTGGAGGTGAACTGGATTCATCATCAACTCTGCACCAGTGTGAATTGATGTTCTTTAATGTTCTGATAAGGTACATGCAACATCTCTTCCTCAACCCCTGCACCACTCTCTGCCTCTTGCCTCTCTCTCTCCACCTCCCTGCTAAGCGTATTAACCCATCTAATGTAATCCACATTCCATGTCTCACTTTACTCTTCACTTCTCACGTGCCCTCTGGAATGACTGCTCTCTGACTAACAAGGTCTATTTGTACATGACCTCTTCTGCTCTCATCATCCACCACCTCTCATTCCCCTCACCCCTGTCCTACTCGATACCTCAGCTTAATTGAACTCTCTCCTCTGACATCTACCCTTATCTCTAACCTCTCCTCACTTTCTGCTTAAACTAACTATCTTGTTAACTTTTACAATGCTATCATCTCCTCCTCCTCCCTCCTCCTCCTCCCTCCTCCATCATATATATGCCCCTTCTAGGCTCTGACACACTCATCCCTGTAAGGCCATGATTATCATGGGCACATGCTTGGTCATCCACAGTGCGTGCGAGCGATGCAGAGCCGCCTCGGACCTCAGTGCAGGGATTGCTGCATACCCCCAGCATCTGTCACCCACAAACAATACACACACTAATACTCCCCACAATACACACTATAATACCTCCTCAATACTAATCTCCCCAATAATATTATAGCTCCAAACACAATATACACAACACCCTTACACAAGATACACAATCTAGTACTCTCCTCTGCACCTCTACACACAATATAATACTCCCACACACACAATATACACACTACCCTCCTACCCCCATAAAATACAACCAATAATACACACACACTTTGTGGATGTTGGGACCAGCTCCCGGCATGCACCAGTGAAAGAGAGAGGCCCGCAGAAGCTCGGAAGAACTCCCTCCATCCGTGCCTTCCTCCGTTTCACATCTTCTCCCTGTCTCTCTCCCTCCCTTTCCTTGCATCTCCCTGCGTCTTTACGTATACCCAGTCAGTGACGGCTCTGGTCACGTGATGCCTTAATATGGGCTTATCCATATATGTTCATCCACGTCACTAATGTGATGCCCGCACTGTTGCGGAGCTGGTACTTACGACGGGCACTTATTGTTTTATCAGTACTGCGTACCTGACTCTACCGGCCTACTTTCAACACTAGTACAATATGTGCTTCACTACGAGTGAGTGGGGAATATTGGCATCACACAGTCACTGTTGAATATGCCATTCAATCCATTTTGAAAATAGTAATGCAATGTGGTTTTGTTTTGTTTGCTTTTTGCAGTAATGAAGAATGGAAAAGTTATATTAAAATTAAATTGGAGGGGGACTAGATTCAGCATTTCATCATGAACTCTGCACTTGTGAGAATTTAACTTCTTGAATACCCTGACAGGTACACGCAACATTAAGACTATAATCTGCTGTGCAAGCTTTCGTGCTATACCTCCCCCTCAGGTTTTGATTTATACATTTGCTCCCTCAATTCATGTCCTCTAATATTTGAAAGCTCTCTCCTAGCATTTTCTCTTTACCACAGAACGTCATCCCAATGTAACCTCTCTCTTGTTCTTTCTGCTGGCTGTTTCCTCACTCCTCTGTTAAACTTTTCTAATTTCTCTAACTTCCACACTCCTGCTTTTATCCACATGTTCTCCTCTTTCCTTCCCCTACCTTTGCATGTGTCTACACACTGCACCATTTGTACAGACCTCTATTGCAGCTATTTCTGCACTGCTCAATGAAAAGCACTCTTTAATATCCTATTCTCTGTGCCCCCTCTCTCTGCGCCCCCTCTTTTGGCGCCTCCTCTCTCTGCGCCCCCTCTCTCTGCGCCTATCTGTCTCATTCTCTCTACGTCCCTCTCTCTCTCTACATAGAGCTATCTCTGTCTCTCTCTACACCTATCTCTGTGTCTCCTTCTATGTTTGCTGATGTGTGGGATATCTCTTATAATCTTGAACCTGCTCATATACACATCGGGCCTCCCTGCCTCTGCCTCCCTGCTAAGAGTGTTAACCTATCTAATGTAATCCACATTCCTTTCCTTACTTTTCTCTTCCCTTCTCCTATGCCATCTGGAATGTCCGTTCTCTGACTAACAAGGCTCTAGTTGTACATGACCTCTTCTGCTCTCATCATTCACAATCAGTCATTCCCCTCACCCCATCTTACCTGTCCCACTGATTTGCCTCTGCTTAATTAAACTCTCCTCTGACATCTACTCTAACCTCTCTGCTCTCTCTCTCTTTCCGCTTAAACTAACAATCTTATTAACTCTTACAATGCTATCCTCCTATCTATATGCCCCCTCTAGGCTCTGACACACTTGTCCCTCTAGCCCACACCCTTGGCTAAATTCCCAAACATGTTCATCACACTTCCACTCGCTGTTCTTAATGCCTATGAAGGAAATCACACAATTGATATTTGATTTTTCTACAGTAAAAATGTCTCCAGTCCTGTATAAAGCTGCTCTCTGGGGCCAAACCACACTACTTTTTTTTCACATTCATCAACACTCAAATTTAATTTACGCTGTCTTTTTTTCCCTGTATTTGACTCCCTCCACTAACCTTCTCCTCACACTTGCCATCCTTCCTTCACTTCTCCTCAAGCATTTGACTACTTCAGAGGCAAGGTGGATGCCACCCACAAGGAGATTCCTTCTGTCCCTTCCCCCTTCTCTCCTTCTACCTAATTCTCCTTCTGCATTTGACTCTTTTTCTTCTCTTACAGAGCTGGAAGCAAATCATCTTCTCTTCTCCCTCTACCACATGCCCTCTAGATCGTATCCCCTCACACCTTACTGCATCTCTTAGTCCCCACTCTCACCCACATCTTCAATTCCTCCCTATTCTCTGGCTCTTTACCCTCTTACTTTAAGCCTGTAGTGGTCACCCTTTTCTCAGAAACAACCTACACCCTATGTGCCTTACTAACTACCGCCCTGTATCCCTCCTGCTGTTTGTCTCCTAATTGCTAGAATGTCAACATTCTTAAATCACATTCCCTCCTGGATCCTTTACAACCTGCGGGGCTGCTACGGGTTTCACATTGAATATTTTCATCTCTACTCTACCCCTTCCTGTGATCTGAACCATGCAAGTTTTCGTTGATTCAATACATCATGAGTAGAGTGTGGCTACAGTATGAAGTAAAGACCCAAGGACCACATCTACTACCATTCATAACAAGAACATGTGCAGTAGCGCACAGCTGCAGTTCTATGTGATTGTTATGAAAGGTTGAGGTGGTTCAATTCTATGAATCTGGAGTGGGATGGATCCTGTTTGCATCATATGGTTTCATCTAGGCCAGTAGATTATATAACTCTCAGTACAGGTTACACATGGCATCAGTATTAGTGATTTAAAGAGGAGGAAAGCTTCAATGTGGAGAACAAAGCCAAGTAATGTTGAAGTTACTCCTTTTACCATTTACTTGGTCAGTCTGTACTGTCTACTCTCCACACAGCTGCTAAGGATCTTCCATTTTAAATACTTTCACCTCCTATTCTGCACTGCTTTGCTGCCCATTATTCAGAGATGCGTTCCAGTCATGTTTAGCACTCTGAATCTCTCTGCAGTCATTGGTTCAGCACATCATGGGTAGAGCATGGCTACAGATACAGCAAGCTATTATTATTTTACCGGCTGATCACCCATAATATTGCATTAAAACATAGAATATCACTTAATTTCCAAAAGATTCAGTGATGCTGATAATGCAGAATCTCACAACATTTCCCATCATAATGCCATAATGCACAAGTGGGAGAAATAATCCTTGCTATATCTGTACATTGTGTGACGTATTACCTCAATGACCAATGAGAGCAAGTACATCTTCTGTATAGAGCGGCTGTGTTATGATGCAGTTATTGATCATCATTGACATAATCACAAGAATCTTATGCAAAGGGAAATTGTCCGCAGCGAAGTGAGATTTCAGCCCCCAAACGTCTGTAATATTAATGCAATGTCTTACTTTTGTTGCAGTGAACACTGAAGAGACGGATCTACTACAACACTGTACAGGATGAGCATACGCTACAAGCAGCAAAATGATCTTGCAGTTGACAGTATGTTGTTCTGGTAATGTGCACAATTATTATTTATGGGCTACACACCACAGTGCTGGACATATTCTGTTAACTTCAACTCTACTCCTAACATGGAGATGTCTTCCTGGTGTTACTGATTCAGTACATCATATGCACAGTGTGGTTATGATATGATGGATTGATTTAATGAACCCACCAACCAATGATGACATCTGCATCATCTTCTGTAAAGTGCAGCTACAGCATGATATTATCAGCATTTGGTGCGGTATAATCAGAGGTATCTATGTGCTTTTGTGCCTGTTTTAAGTCCTCCAGCTTAACGCCCCTACACCTCCCACTACACAGGCATACTTACTTATGCATACACTGACATCTGGCATACCTACACACACCCCAGGGCCACTTCCTTCCCCTGATGTCAGGGAGAGGATGGGCATGCAGAGTGCAGTAAGTCTCCACGTTACTCTGGCCAACAGTCTTGGCCTACCTCCAGCATCTGTCACCCACAACATCTGTTCCCTCCTTGTAAAGTGCTGAACTATCTCACCTGGGTCAGTGCTATAGCTGATCACAGTGCCCGATCAGGATGTCACTGTGACAGGCAGCAGTGCAGATTGACCGGTCAATCAATGCAGTGCCGCAACATATGCACTAAATGAGATTTCCGTGCCCCCAGTCAGGTTACTCCCTGGGCAGTGACCCTGCTCACACCCTCCCCTAGTTCCACCTCTGATCACAATTATCTCTCTTGGAGAGTGTAGCAAATTGGAGTTGGGGGAATCTCACCTCTGCCATGCATGGTCACAATCTGGGCACAGGACCCAAATAGTGGGCAATGTGGCACTTCTTACAGTAGAGAATAAGTAACTTTATTCTTTACTTGTGTATTAAGGACCTTATTTGCATTAAATTCAGTCCACATGGGACCAAGACTTTCTGGCTTACTGAACAAAGTGGAATTGTTTCGTAGAGGGTGGAGAATTGTATTTTATCTGAAATTACCCCCTCTGCACAAAATACAAACAATTATACCCATACAAGTACCTTGTGGAAGTTGTTGCCCTCTATCTTCCTGTGGTCTCTCCCTGTTTCTCACCGTGCCTCCTCCCATTTCCTTGCACCTGTGCGTCTCCGCATATATCCCTATACTCAGAGCCGGCTCCGGTCAGTGACATGGGATGCCCAAATATGAGCATACCCATATATGGGCATCCATGCCACTGACCGGAGCCCGCTCTGTTGCGGATATGGAGAGAGACTGGGAGATTTACATCCCCTTATAATTCATATGGTGCATAGTACCGGCACGTATTGTTTTACCGGTACTGTGTACCTTCTTACTTTCACACTGGTACAGTATGTGCTGCAGTGGGACTGAGAGGGATATATTGGTAACACATAGTCATTGGTGGGGGAATTCAATCCATTTTGAAAATAGTAATGCATTGTTTTTTAATTTTTTTTTGCAGTAATGAAGAATGAAAAAGTTCTGTTAAAATTGAATTGGACGTGAACTGGATTCAGCATTTCATCATCAACTCTGCACCAGTGTGAATTGACGTTCTTTAATGTTCTGACAAGGTACATGCAACATCTCTTCCTCTACCCCTACACCACCCTCTGCCTCTTGCCTCTCTCTCCACCTCCCTGCTAAGCGTATTAACCCATCTAATGTAATCCACATTCCTTGTCTCACTTTACTCTTCCCTTCTCACGTGCCCTCTGGAATGTCTGCTCTACGACTAACATGGTCTATTTGTACATGACCTCTTCTGCTCTCATCATCCACCACTTCTCATTCCCCTCACCCCTGTCCTACTCGATACCTCAGCTTAATTGAACTCTCTCCTCTGACATCTACCCTTATCTCTAACCTCTCCTCACTTTCTTCTTAAACTAGCTATCTTGTTAACTCTTACAATGCTATCATCTCCTCCTCCCTCCTCCTCCATCATCTATATGCCCCTTCTAGGCTCTGACACACTCATCCCTCTAAGGCCGTGATTATCATGGGCACACGCTTGGTTGTCCACAGTGCGTGCGAGCGATGCAGGGCCTCCCCGTCGCCTCGGACCTCAGTGCAGGGATTGCTGGAGCGACAGGCATGCGCTAACTTTGCCATCTGTTGCGTGCTTACTATAGACGCAGCCTAACCCATGCATTGGTTTAATTCACAAGCACGCTCTCATCACACTTCATCACATCACACTGCTGCTCTTAACACCTATGGAGGAAATCTCACAGTCTGATTTTCTACACTAAACCTTTGTCCTGTTCTGTAAAACTCTGCTCCTTTTTTTAAGGTCAAACACTACTTTTTCCTCACTCATCAACACTCCAATTTCATTCACACTGTCTTCTATGTATTTGAGTCCCACCACTGACTTTCTCCTCCCACTTAACATCCATCCTTTATTTCTCCTCAAGCCTTTGCTCACTTGAGGCAAGGTGGATGCCATCCACAAGTAGATTCGTTCTCTCCCTTCCCCCTCTCTCTTTTTCTATCTAGATCTCATTGCACTCTTGACTCCTTTTCTCCTGTCACAAAGCTGGAACCTGATCTTCTCTTCTCCCTCTACCACATGCCCTCTCAATCCTATATTCTCACTCTCACCCACATCTTCAATTCCTCCATATCCTTTGGCTCTTTCAACTCTTCCTTTTAAGCATGCAGTGGTCACCCCTATTCTCAAAAATAACCTTGACCTTGTGTGAATTTCTAACTATCGCCCTGTATCCGTCCTACCATTTGCCTCCTAATTGCTAGAACGTCTTGTGATCTCCCGTTTGATCAACATTCTTAAATCACATGCTCCTCTGGGCCCTTCACAATCTGCCTTTCCCAATGTAACCAATTATGTACATAAAGAAAATTCCCAAGGTCCATTTTACTTACTAATCCTGCTTGATCTCTCTTCTGCTTTTGATACTGTCAATCACTCTTCTCATTCATATTCTAAACTCTTTCTTCGTATCCGCAGCAAACTTATATCCTGGTTTTCATCATACTTCTCCATCACACATTCTCCATCTCTGTTGCTAACGTGTCTTTGTCTCCTGTTGTTTTGTCTGTTGGTATACCTCAGGACTCTGTTCTGGGACCTCTCTCACTACATACTATCACTAGTTGACCTTATCAACTATTTTGGCCCTTGATATCATCTCTATGCAGATGATACACACACCTATCCACCCTACCGTCACTCCTGCAATTTAGTTCCTAGTTTCGGGTCGCCTCCTGGCTATATCCTCCATGGATGACACTCTTCTGCCTTAAACCTAATGTCTAAAACTGAGCTCCTCATATTTCCCCCTAAATCTGGCCTAATATCACCTTTCTCCATCGCAGTAAACAGTACTACCATCATCCTGTCATGAAAGCACATTGCCTAGGAGTAACATTTGACTCTTCCCTTTCCATCTTCATTCACGACACTGGCTAAAGTTTGTCGATTCTTTCTCTGTAATATTTCCAAGATTTGCCCTTTTCTCTGTCAATCTACTGCTAAAACGCCAATGCATGCCCTTATCGTATGGGTTAACATACTGCTAACAGGGCTCCCTGCTTCACAACTTTCTCATTTGCAATCTATCCAAAACTCTGCTGCTTGAATAATTTCCCTTTCTCCCACAACAGTATCTGCTCATCTCCTCCTCCTCCTTAAATCCCTCTCCTTGCTTCCCATCAAGTTTCAGATCACCTACAAAGTTCTCCTCCTTACCTTTTTGTTAAGGTTCTCTATTAGTGGTGTACCGAGTACCCGGCGTTACCCGACACATTTCCAGCTACCCGGACATTACTCAAAACCGGCCACTGAGAAGTGGACTTGGCCGGGTAATACCCGGCGTCGGGTAATGTCAGGGCAGCTGGAAATAATCTTTTATACTTACCTTTCCTAAGACATCTAGGATCAGCAGCAGCAGTCCTCTGATGTTGGCAGCATCAGAGGTGTCTTCACCTGGCGGGGGGAGCTGCAGGAATCACTTCCACAGCACCGAAGCAGGTAAGCTGTGTCTGTGAGCCTGCAGCTCCCCCGCCGGCTGAAGACACCACAGATGCTGCCACCGTCACAGGACTGCTGCTGATCCTAGATGTCACCGCCACCCGGAAGGTAAGTGCCAAACCGTGTACCCGACCGGGTAGAACCTTTCATTTTGGCCGGGTACCCGTTACCCATTTTTTTATAGTTGAGGACCCAGTCCAACACTATTCTCTATTCATCTGCTCCTTCCTACATATCATCTTTGGTCTCGTTATGCCCTTCCTCGTCTCCTAAGCTCTACTAATAGCTGTCTCCATTATACTTCTTACACCTCTACTGCGCACTCGCTCTCTTGCCTGAAACCCTTTCCCATCAATTTACCTGTGAAACTCACACACACTCAGTATATGCCAACATACCCTCTTCCACCCACATTTAAGATCAACCTTAAAATTCACAACTTAAATGAAGCATTTCAATAGCTTTTACTCGTTGCTACTGTCACTCATTCAGTCACTAACTATTGTTCCCAAGAAGTGCTTTATACTACAAGTACCCACCATTAAGGACAAGCATTGTCATCTACTGCACTTGTTCCCCCACCTGTTGTCTCTCTGTAAGTCTCCTTACATTTCTCTTAGATTGTAAACTACCCAGGACAGGGATTTACTTTCCTATTGTCTGTTTTTGTTTGTTGAACTTATTGTATAATAATTTCCTGTACTTTTTGGTCTCTCTTGTAAAGCGCTGAGTACACAATGGGTGGTATATAAATAGAGATATATGCAGAGTCTAGAGACAAGGCACACGTGTATAGGTAGCTACAGTTTATCCGGGACCGTATGCATCCTTGAAGTGCCTGTCCCAGTTATTTTCTATTGATTGCAATGTAGGAGTGTCTGTCCTGTCTTATTTTTTTTATTATTATTATTATTATTATTATTATATATACAAAGATATATACAAAGATTGTTTCCTGTCGTTAGCATGACATTGTGTGACACAGTGTGATGTCATTGATTCAGTAGATTGTGTGCAGACCGGGACTGCAGTACAGTTTCACTGACATGAATAACTTGTGTGGTAGAAGCTCTAGAAGGAGCACAGCTGTGGGAGGGAGGTGGATTTGCTTTGTATCACATGGTTTGGAGCAAGGTTCATTGTATGTATCGTCAATAATAATTATAATAATAATAATGCAATGCTTAACTTTTTTATTTCAAGAGGAAAGACTGCAGAACAGAAGTGAATATTGAAGCCATGTGTTCATTTTCTTGCAAAATAGAAAATTGAAGGACAGTTGAAGAGGAGGAAAATGACTACACAGAGACAGATAAGCAATGTGTATATTTCTCATTTAGTATTTGTCGTTTTATTGACTCCAAAAAATCCGGCTGCTAAGGGTTTCGCATTGGACATATTCACCTCTACTCCACCCCTTCCTGTGATCTGTACCATGCAGATTTTTGTTGATTCAATACATCATGAATAGAGTGTGGCTACAGTATGAAGTACTGACCCAAGGACCACATCTACTACCATTCATAACAAGAACATGTGCAGTAGCGCACTGCTGCAGTTCTATGTTATTGCTATGAAAGGTTGAGGTGGTGCAATCATATGAATCTTGAGTGGGAGGGATCCTGTTTGCATCATTTAATTTGATCTAGGCCAGTAGAGTATATAACTCTCAGTACAGGTTACATATGGCATCAGTATTAGTGATTTAAAGAACAGAAAAACAGGAGTGGAGAACAAAACCAAGTAATGTTGAAGTTACTACTTTTTACTATTTACTTGGTCAGTCTGTACTGTCTACTCCCCACACAGCTGCTAAGGGTTTCCATTTGAGATACATTCACCTTCTACTCTGCACTACTGTGCTACCCTCTATTCAGAGATGAGTTCAAGTCATGTTTACCACTCTAAATCGCTCTGCAGTCATTGATTCAGCACATCATGGGTAGAGCATGGCTATAGATACAGCAAGCTTTATTTTACCCTAATATTGCATTAAAAAATAGAATATCACTCAGTTTCCTACAGATTTACTGATGCTGATAATGCAGAATCTCACCCTCCCATCATAATACACCAGAGGAAGAAATAATCCTTGCTATATATGTACATTGTGTGACATATTGCCTCCATGACCATTGATGGCAAATACATATTCTGTATAGAGCAGCTGTGTTATGATGTAGTTGTTATTGATCATCATTGAGATATAATCACAAGAATCTTATGCAAAGGGAAACTGTCATTAGCATAGTGGGATTTCAGCCCCCAAACTTCTGTAATATTAATGCAATGTCTTACTTTTATTGCAGTGAACACCGAAGAGACGGATCTACTACAACACTGCACAGGACAAGAGTATACACTACAAGCAGCAAAATGATCATGCAGTTGACAATATGTTGTTCTGGTAATGTGCACAATTATTATGTATGGGCTCCACACCACAGTGCTGGACATATTTTGTTAACTTCAACACTACCCCTACCATGGAGATGTCTTCCTGTGATTGGTGTTACTGATTCAGTACATCATATGCATAGTGTGGCTATTATATGATGGATTGATTTAATGAACCCACCAAACACTGATGACATCTGTATCATCTTCTGTAAAGTGCATCTACAACAGGATATTATCAGCATTTGGGGTGATATAATCAGAGGCATCTATGTGCTTTTGTGCTGGGTAAAGTCCTCCAGCTGAACCGCCCCCCGCCCCCCACCCCCCTACACCTCCTGCCACACAGGCAAACTTACTTACACACACAGCACACTTACTTATGCACACTGACACTTGGCATACCTACACACACACACCCCACAGCCACTGGCATGCATGCAGAGTCCTGGGCATGCAGGATGGGCATGCAGAGTACAGAATATCTCCACCTTGCTCTGGCCCGTACTCTTGGCCTACCCCCAGCATCTGTCACCCACAACCTCTGTTCCCTCCCTGTAAATTGCTGCACTAACACACCTTGGTCAGCGCTGCAACCGATCACAGCACCGGATCATGTCACTGTGATAGGAAGCAGTGCTAATTGACCGGTCAATCAATGCCACGTGGCAACATACGCACCAAAAGAGATTTCCATGCCCCCTGACAGGCTACTCCCTGGGCAGTGACCCTGCTCATCTTCCACCTCTGATCACAATATTCTCTCTTGGAGAGTGTAGCAAATTGGAGTTGGGGGAATTTCACCTCTGCAGTGCATGTAGAGTCCTGTATGCAGAGTACAGAAAGTCTCCACCTTAGTCTGGCCCGTACTCTTGGCCTACCCACAGCATCTGTCACCCACAAATAATACATACACTAATACTCCCCACAATACACACTTTAATACCTCCTCAATAATAATCTCCCCAATAATATTATAGTCTTAAACACAATATACACAATACCCCCTAACACAAGATACCCAATCTAACACTCTCCTCTGCACCTCAACATAATATACACACTATAATACCCTACACACAATATAATACTCCCACACACACACAATATACACACTATCCTCCTACCGCCATAAAACACAACCAATAATACACACACACTTTGTGGATGTTGGGACCAGCTCCTTGCATGCACCAGTGAAAGAGAGAGGCCTGCCATCCGTGCCTCCCTCCGTTTCCCATCTTCTCCCTGTCTCTCTCCCTCCCTTTCTTTGCATCTCCCTGCATCTTTGCGTATACCCAGTCAGTGACGGCTCCGGTCACGTGATGCCTTAATATGGGCTTATCCATATATCTGTTGCAGAGATGGAGAGAGACCTGGAGATTTTACATTTCCTTATAATTCATATTGGTACTTAGTACGGGCACTTATTGTTTTATCAGTACTGGGTACCTGACCGTACTGGCCTACGAGTGAGAAGGCAATATTGGCATCACACAGTTACTGTTGAATATGTCATTCAATCCATTTTGAAAATAGTAATGCAATGTGGTTTTGTTTTGTTTGCTTTTTGCAGTAATGAAGAATGAAAAAGTTATATTAAAATTAAATTGGAGGGGAACTGGATTCAGCATTTCTTCATGAACTCTGCACTTGTGAGCATTGACCTTCTTGAGTGCCCTGACAGGTACACGCAACTTTAAGACTATAATCTTCATCAACTGCTGTGCAAGCTTTCGTGCTATACCTCCCCCTCCGGTTTTGATTTATACATTTGCTCTCTCAATTCATGTCCTCTAATATCTGGAGGCTCTCTCCTAGCATTTCTCTCTACCACAGCACGTCATCCCAATGTAACCTCTCTCTTGTTCTTTCTGTTTACTGTTTCCTCACTCCTCTGTAAAACTTTTCTAATTTCTCTAACTTCCACACTCCTGCTTTTATCCACATGTTCTATACACTTTCCTTCCCCTACCTTTGCATGTGTCTACACAAAGCACCATTTGTACAGACCTCTATTGCAGCTATTTCTGCACTGCTCAATGAAATGCACTCCTGCACATCCTATTCTCTTCCACCTTCCCTCATTCTCTACGCCCCCCTCTCAAAGCCCCCTCTCTCTATGTCTCCTCTCTCTACGCCTATCTGTCTCATTCTCTTGACGCCCTTCTCTCTCTACATATCCCTATCTCTGTCTCTCTCTACACCTATCTCTGTGTCTCCTTCTATGCTCGCTGATGTTGGGGGATATCTCTTATAATCTTGGACCGGCTCATATACACATCAGGCCTCCCTACTAAGAGTGTTAACCTATCTAATGTAATCCACATTCCTTTCCTTACTTTTCTCTTCCCTTCTCCTGTGCCCTCTGGAATGTCCACTCTTACTAACAAGGCTCTAGTTGTACATAACCTCTTCTGCTCTCATCAGTCACAATCAGTCATTCCCCTCACCGCATCTTACCTGTCCCACTGATTTGCCTCTGCTTAATTAAACTCTCCTCTGACATCTACTCTAACCTCTCTTCTCTCTTCTCTCTCTTTCTTTCTGCTTAAACTAACAATCTTATTAACTCTTACAATGCTATCCTCCTATCTATATGCCCCCTATAGGCTCTGACACACTCATCCCTCTAACCCACACCTTTGGCTAAATTCCCAAACACACTCATCACACTTCCACTCGCTGTTCTTAATACCTACGGAGGAAATCTCACACTTTGATTTTTCTACAGTAAAAATGTCTCCTGTCCTGTATAAAGCTGCTCTCTAGGGCTAAATACACTACTTTTTTCCACACTCATCAACACTCAAATTTAATTTACGCTGTTTTTTTTCTCTGTATTTGACTCCCTCCACTGACCTTCTCCTCCCACTTGCCATCCTTCCTTCACTTCTCCTCAAGCATTTGACTACTTCAGAGGCAAGGTGGATGCCACCCAAAAGGAGATTCCTTCTGTCCCTTCCCCCTTCTCTCCTTCTTCCCAAATCTCCTTCTGCACTTGACTCCTTTTCTTCTCTTACAGAGCTGGAAGCTAATCATCTTCTATTCTCCCTCTACCACATGCCCTCTAGATCGTATCCCCTCACACCTTACTGCATCTCTTAGTCCCCACTCTCACCCACATCTTCAATTTCTCCCTATTCTCTGGATTTTTGCCCTCTTACTTTAAGCCTGTAGCGGTCACCCTTTTGTCAGAAACAAACTACACCCTATGTGCCTTACTAACTACCGCTCTGTATCCCTCATGCTGTTTGCCTTCTAATTGCTAGTGTCAACATTCTTAAATCACATGCCCTCCTGGATCCTTTACAACCTGCCTTTCGTACAGCACGTTCTACAGACTGTGCTTAAAGCTAATTCCCAAGGTTTTTCCCTACTAATCCTACTTGATCTATCGGCTGCGTTTGATGCTCTCAATCACTCTCCTCCTTCATATTCTAAACTCTCTCTTGGTATCAGTAACAAAGTTCTATCCTGGTTTTCATCATAACTTTCCTGTCACACATTCTCCATCTCTGTTGCTAACATGTCTTCGTCTTCTATTGATCTGTCTGTGGGTATACATCAGGGCTCTGTTCTGAGATCTCTCTTTCTCTCTACATACTATCATTTGGTGACTTCATCAATGCTTTTGGCCTTAGATATAATCTCTATGCGGATGATACACACACAAATCTATCCACCCCTGTTCTCACTCCTGCAATCCAGTCCCTACTCTTGGGTTGTCTCCTGGCTATATGCTCATGGATGGCACTCCACTGCCTTAAACTTAATGTCTAACACTGGGCTCATATTATCCCCTTTCTCCATCACAGTAAACAGTACTACCATCTATCTTGTCATCAAACATGTTGCATAGGAGTAACATTTGGCTCTTCAATTCCATCTCCATTCACATGCACGGCTATGGGTAAAATGTGTTGCCTCTTTCTCTGTAATATTGCCAAGATCTTCCCTTTCCCCTCTCAACCTACTGCTAAAACTCCAATGTATACTGTTATCCTATAGGTTATTTTAACATACTACTAACAGGCCTCCATGCTTCACAACTTTCTCCTATGCAAAACTCTGCTGCTTGAATTATCTCACTTTCTCCCACAACAGTCTCTGCTCATCTCCTTAAATCCCTGTCCTGGCATCCCATCAAGTTTTTGTATCACCTACAAAGTTCTCCTCCTTACCTTTTTGTTAAGGCTCTCCATTAATCTGCTCCTTCTTGCATATCATCTTTGATCTCTCGTTATGCCCTTGCTTGTCTCTTGCACTATAACCATAACTGTCTCCTGTAAACTTCTTTCACCTCTACTGTTCTCTCACTTGCCTGAAACCATTTTCCATCACTGCACCGTACATGTGAAACTTCCTCACACTCAGTATATGCCAACATAACCTCTTCCACCCACATGTAAGACCAATCTTAAAATTCACGACTTAAATCAAGCATTTAAAAAACTTTGACTCGTGGCTACTGTCCCACACCCACAGTCACTGCTAACAACTATTGTTCCCAAGATGTGCTTTCTACTAATTGTACCCACCATTAAGGACAAGCATTGTCATCTACTGCACTTCTTCCCCCAACTGCTGCCTCTCTTTAAGTCTTCTAACATTTCTATTAGATTGTAAAGTTCCCAGGGCAAGGATTTACTTTCCTATAATCTGTTTTTATTTGTCGCACTTATTTTTTAATTATTTTTCCCCTCTCCCCTAATGATATACATATAGGTTTTCCTGTCATTTGCATGACAGAGTTATTATGGTTAACTATTGCATCATGTAGACTGCCTTTTCAGTGTGATGTAATTGATTCAGTACTTTGTGTGCAGACTGTGACTGCAGTACAGTGTCACGAACATTAATGACTTGTGTGGTAGAAGCTCTAGAAGGAACACAGCTATGGGAGGGAGGTGGATTTACTTTGGATCACATGGTTTGGCGCAAGGTTCATTGTATGTATGATCATAACCATGCAATGCTTAACTTTTATTTCAGGAGGGAAGAACAGTGAATATTGAAGCCATGTGTTTCTTTTCTGTCAGAAGAGAAATTTTGAAAGACAGTTGAAGAGGAGGAAAATGACTACACAGAGACAGATAAGCAATGTGTATATTTCTCATTTAGTATTTGTCGTTTTGTTGACTCCACACAATCCAGCTGCTAAGGGTTTCGCATTGGACATATTCCCCTCTACTCTACCCTTCCTGTGATCTGTACCATGCAGGTTTTTGTTGATTCAATACATCATGAGTAGAGTGTGGCTGCTGTATGAAGTATTGACCCAAGGACCACATCTACTACCATTCATAACAAGAACATGTGCAGTAGCGCACTGCTGTAGTTCTATGTGTTTTATTAAAGGTTGAAGTGGTGCAATCATATGAATCTGGAGTGGGATGAATCCTGTTTGCATCATATGGTTTCATCTAGGCCAGTAGAGTATATCTCTCAGTACAGGTTACACATGGCATCAGTAGTAGTGATTTAAAGAACAGAAAAAACAAGAGAAACTTCAATGTTGATAACAAAGCCAAGTAATGTTGAAGATACTCCTTTAACTATTTATTTGATCAGTCTGTACTGTCTACTCCCCACACAGCTACTAAGTCTTCCATTTGAGATACATTCACCTCCTACTCTGCACTGCTGTTCTGTCCTCTATTCAGAGATGAGTTCCAGTCATGTTTACCACTCTGAATCACTCTGCAGTCATTGATTCAGCACATCATGGGTAGAGCATGGCTACAGATACAGTAAGCTTTATTTTACCGGCTGATCATCCATAATATTGCATTAAAACATAGAATATTACTCAGTTTCCAAAAGATTCAGTGATGCTAATAATGCAGAATCTTACAACACATCCCATCATAATGCACCAGAGGAAGAAATAATCCTTGCTACACTACCGACACGTTTTATTGAAGCACGGCTAGCACCGCAAGCCGGGGGATGCCCCGGCGTGCTAGCCGCACTCCCTCAGCGTGCCGCGCATCACCGATGCACGGTCACGCGTCATCGGGTGCCTGCGCCCCCTGCACGCGCGTCCAGGGCTCCCCGAGGGAGCACTGGTGTCCCGCGATGTGGGGGACAGCGGCAGGGGGTTCCGGGGGACCCGACGGACCCGGCAGCGGAAGGGAGAAAGCCCCGATCGGAGGGCGCTCCTCCGCTGCTTCGGCGTGCGCCCGGCACCCTCCGGCGCGCGCCAGGTTACTGCTGCGGCCAAGAACGGGCAAATGCTCGAATAAACTCGGCCGCAGCAGTATATCTGTACATTGTGTGACGTTTGGCCTCCATGACCATTGATAGCAAATACATATTTTGTATTGAGCGGCTGTGTTATGATGTAGTTGTTATTGATCATCATTGAGATATAATCACAAGAATCTTATGCAAAGGGAAAATGTCTGCAGCATAGTGGGATTTCAGCTCCCAAACTTCTGTAATATTAATGCAATGTCTTACTTTTATTGCAGTGAACACTGAAGAGACGGATCTACGACAACACTGCACAGGACAAGAGCAAACACTACAAGCAGCAAAATGATCTTGCAGTTGCAAGTATGTTCTGTAATGTGCACAATTATTATTTATGGGCTACACACCACAGTGCTGGACATATTCTGTTAACTTCTACCCCTACCATGGAGATGTCTTCCTGTGATTGATTCAGTACATCATATGCACAGTGTGGCTATGATATGATGGATGGATTTAATGAACCCACCACCCACTGACATCTGCATCATCTTCTGTAAAGTGCAGCAGGATATTATCAGCATTTGGGGTGGTATAATCTGGGGCATCTATGTGCTTTTGTGCCTGGATAAGTTCCTCCAGCTGAACCACCCCCCTATACCTGCCACACAGGCATACTTACAGAGCACACTTACTTATGCACACTGACACTTGGAATACACACACACACACACACACAGACATGCATGCAGTGTCCTGTATGCAGAGTACAGAAAGTCTCCACCTTACTCTGGCCCGTACTCATGGCCTATCCCCAGCATCTGTCATCCACAACCTCTGTTCCCTCCCTGTAAAGTGCTGCACTAACACACCTGGGTCAGCGCTGCAGCTGATCACAGTGCCGGATCATGATGTCAATGGGATAGGCAGCAGAGCTGATTGACAAGTCAATCAATGCAGCTCCGCAATATATGCACCAAAAGAGATTTCTGTACCCCCTGTCAGGCTACTCCCTGGGCAGCGACCCTTCTCACCCCTCTCATTCCACCTCTGATCACAATAATCTCTCTTGGAGTGTGTAGCAAATTGGAGTTGGGGGAATCTCACCTCTGTAGTGCATGGTCACAATCTGGGCACTGTACCCAAATATTGGGCAATGTGGCACGTCTTACAGTAGAGAATAGAATAAGTAACTATATTCTTTACTTGTGTATTAAGGAACTTATTTGCAATAAAAATTCAGTCCACCTGGGACCAAGACTTTCTGGTTTTCTGAACAAAGTGGAATTGTTTTCCTATAATTTTATATTCTCTGAAATGTAACATCACAATAAAGTACTCCTATTTTTTTCCTTTGTGCTTTTTTATGGACTATTCCTTTATGTATTTCACTTAATGGGACTAATTACCTTACGATTAGATTTCACTTGTATTTTCTTGGGTTACTCTTTGGAATTTCTCTCTGTGTTCATTTATACTATCTTATTTAGAGCAGTCTTTGCCATTGGACCCCATTTCTTGCCAGAGAGATCTGTAACACAGAGTATTGAAGAGAGTACAGAACAGTGGTGAAGTAGATTTTTATGCTTCTAGGCAGCCTCCCTTCTCACCATGTATTCTGCCCCCGACGGTCTCTTGCACTGCTCCCTCCTACACCCACTCTCCTCACTCTTCCCTCCCCTCCCCGCTATCACTCAATGACCCCCTCTCATTCAATCCTGCTCCCTTACTCCCCCCTCACTCATTCTTCCTTCTGCACACACAATCCTCCCGAATATCACTCCCAAACAACACACACACTAATTCTCCCCACAATACACACTATAATACCTCCTTGTGACGATAGCTTCCACAGGCTTATTAATATTACACAAAAATAATTGGGTTTGAACTGAACGAGGCTTAAGATATAATAAATTGTATTTATTCCTTAGAATATAGGTGAACACAACAGATAATACAGTAACGAACAAGAAGTACACTTACTTAAGGGTTGGGGAATGAGAAGTATGATGTAGCATTTCTTTCAGCAGTGAGGAAATCATTCAGGTGATATCAGGTAACCATATCAGCAAACGAAGACAAAGGATATATGGGTGGACAGCAGTTTATAAACCATTCTCCTTCTATTCTTAACCTTAAGCACAGGGGATTGGTTTACAATTACCTCCAGCCACTCACTAACGTGGGAAAGCATTCTGACCCATGCCCCCCTGCTAGTTGGCACATGCGCAGTAGAACTCTGGGGGTCTCATTTCTGAAGCCCCACATTTACGTCAGGAATGCCAGACAGTCTACCATTTGGAGTTCTGGCAGGAAAACCTTTGTTGAAAGGTGTTAACTGGAACACTTAAGACCTGCCCTGGTTTGGGCTTCGGATAAACAGTGAGGGTGATAAAACTCTTTGAACAGCACTTAAATCCTAGACATAGCGGCGTCCCCAGGGCCATCTGCTACCTTATGGCCCAAAAGAATCTCTTCTGGGTCTTTGTCCATACCTTAAGATACACTATTAAGCATAAAACATAAACGTATTAAAATATCCGGTTCCGTTAGGTTTAGCAGGTCCAAACTTCCCAGTTCGCATTGCCAGAACTGGGACACCATATGGTCCAAAAAGCGACTTGCTACGACCTAAGAAACCGGAGTTACACCAATGCACATTAAATCATTTTAATACAAAAATCTCCATTGAAAAAGAAATCTCAGCTTTTCACTAAATCCCCATTGAAAACAACGGGCAGCTCCGCCATAGACTTTCAATGGTAAATCGCCGCCATTGAAGTCAATGGGGGTTTTCTGCCATTGAAGTTTATGGGAAAAGTCCCGAACTTCAAGGGGGTCCATACTCCGTCGGGTTGGTCCAAGCGGGTCAAGGATGGTTCTGCAGCGATGCCGGAGCAGTGGCTACAGATACCCCAAACCCTGATCTGCTGAACCCTCCGGAACCGGAGATATGGATTCCTAAAATTCAGCATTTCTCACTTAGTCATTTTTCTGAGCCGTTTCTCCCGCCGCCGGCAAAGCCTATGGCGCGACCCGCTCTATCTGGTTCGACCCTTATCGGGGGTCCAGGATTCGGGGACCCGGTGGTGGTCGAGTGGGGGGACGCTTAGGAACTAGGGGCAAAAAGAATTTTATCCCTAGGTGCCCTAAAACAGTTTATTTCCCCGCTAATTGACGTTGAACTTGACCCAGTGATTTTAGCTCTTTTGAAGGACATTGTATCCGCTTTGCGGTTTGCGGTCTGGACGGCAGCCAACTAGGTTACCTCGAGGCATCTCCATTGAAGTCAATGAGCCCATTGACTTTCAATGGGAAACCGCCGCTCTCCCTCTCGGACGCCACCTGCTGGTCACTACAGGAAACAGGACGAAAACAGCACAAATTCCTATTGAAATGCATTGAGCCCTAATGGCGGCCAATGGGGACCTGCAAAATGGTGCCCGAAAAGGCGGGAAACTTACACAAAGAGCTATAATCATTAAAGAATTATTAACCCTTGTGCTCCCGGATGGATTCTAGTGTGTGTGTGATGCAAACACTGAGTAACCAGACATTACAATGGAACAGGGGAAAATACATTTACATGTCATAACAAGGGTTACATCACATTTCTGGACCTCAGCCCAGTTAACCCCTTGTCTCCCTGGTGCGGTCAGGGGTGGCCAAATGGGGTGCAACCCCTTTAATACCGGGCCACCCCCTCTCTCCCTCTACACCTCCCCTTCTTAATGCGTGTCCTGTGGCCCACTGGCCCTGACGGGGAGTGGGGCACTGCTGGCACCATTAATGAATTCAGTCTCAGAGGGATAGTCCTGGCGTGAAAGTCCATCAGCATTGCTGTTTTCACTACCCTTTTTGTGCTGAATGGTGAATTCAAATTCTTGCAAAGCCAAGCCCCATCTCAGCAGTTTGGCATTTTCCCCTGATACCCTCTGTAGCCAGCTCAGGGGATTGTGGTCGGTAATGACCGTGAAAGCCCTCCCATAGACATAGGGCTGGAGCTTTTTGAGTGCCCACACAATGGCCAAGCACTCCTTTTCAATGGTGGCATATGCCACCTCCCTGGGGAGCAGTTTGCGACTGAGATACACCACAGGGTGCTCTTTGCCGTCGTCCCCCACCTGGCTCAACACAGCCCCCACACCAAAGTCTGAGGCATCAGTCTGAATAAGAAAATGCTTGGTATAATCTGGGGCAGCCAGGATGGGGGCCTCAGCAAGCGCAGCTTTCAGTGCCTGGAAAGCAGTTTCACAGGCAGGAGACCAGGTAATAAGCACAGGCAGTTGCTTCTTAGTCAGATCAGTCAGGGGTTTGGCCACGGCGCTGTACTGTGGGACAAATTTCCTGTAGTACCCTGCGGTGCCCAAAAAGGCCATGACCTGTTTCTTGGTTTTTGGAACAGGCCACTGAACTATGGCTTCTACCTTGGCTGGCTCTGGCTTGAAATGCCCTCCACCCACCCTGTGCCCTAAGTACAGGACTTCTGCCATACCTACCATACACTTAGTGGGTTTTAAGGTAAGCCCAGCCTCCCTGATTCTATCCAGCACCGCAGCTACATGTCCTATGTGGGATTCCCAGGAATTACTAAAGACAGCAATGTCATCTAAGTAAGCCCTGGCATAGCTCTGCATCCCTTCCAGTAACCTATTGACCAGGCGTTGGAAGGTAGCCGGGGCATTCTTCATCCCAAATGGCATCACCAAAAACTCATAGAGGCCACTTGGAGTGAAGAATGCTGACTTCTCCCTAGCCTCCAGGGTCAGGGGAATCTGCCAGTAGCCTTTGCTCAGATCCATGGTGGTCAGATACTTTGCCCCCGCGAGTTCATCTAGTAACTCATCCATGCGGGGCATGGGGTAAGCATCTGACACCGTCCCAGCGTTGAGCAACCGGTAGTCCACACAAAACCGGGTGGTTTTGTCCTTCTTAGGCACTAGGACTACTGGACTTGCCCAAGGGCTCTGGGACGGAGTAATTACCCCTAGGGTCAGCATCTCCTCAATCTCTCTCTCCATACTTGTCTTGACCTCTGCTGACACTCTATAAGTGTGCTTATGCAGAGGCTGCAGGTCCCCTGTGTGTACTGGGTGTTTGGTGAGATGTGTGGTCCCTGGCATGTCAGTGAAGAGGGCGCTATACTGAGCTAGCATGTCCCTGGCTTCTCCCTTCTGCCTAGCACTCAACTGTGCCCCGATCTCTACCTGCTCAACAGTGTTTCCTTGCTTTGCCTCCCCTAGGAGATCAGGCAGAGCATTGCTCGCCGGATCCTCCAGCAGTGGGCTACAAATGGCCATTACTGCTCCCATACTCGGTGCTCTGTATTCCTTTAACATATTAATGTGATATGTCTTGTGCCTCTCAGGCGCTACCTGTACAACATAGTTGCACTCATTCACCTTTCGGATAACCGGGTACGGTCCCGACCAGGCAGCCATCAGCTTGTTCTCCCGAGTGGGTTTGAGAACAAGCACCTGCTGTCCTGGGATGAATTCTCTGCTACGGCCTGCTGGTCATACCATTGCTTCTGCTTGGTCTGAGCAGCCCTGAGGTGGTCCTGGGCCACCCCCATAAGCATCTCTAACCGGTCTCTGAGATCTACTACATACTGGATCACTGAAGCATCAGTAGCAGTAGTCTTCCCCTCCCATCCCTCACGGAAGAGGTCCAGAGGTCCACGTACCCTGCGGCCATATAGTAGCTCGAAGGGGGAGAAGCCTGTAGATTCTTGCGGTACCTCTCGGTATGCAAACAGCAAGTGCTGCAGGTGAATCTCCCAGTCTTTCCCCTCCGCCTCTATAAAGGTCCGAAGCATCTGCTTCAGGGTACCATTAAACCTCTCACATAATCCGTTTGTTTGGGGATGGTAAGGGGTAGTGCGCTGGTGCTGTACACCGCAGGCATCCCAGAGACAATGTAACAGTTCACTCATGAACTGCGACCCCTGATCAGTTAGGATCTCACTAGGGAAACCTACCCTAGCAAAAATGTTCAGCAAAGCTGCTGCCACTGTCTTGGCACTTATGGTGCCCAGCGCTACCGCCTCAGGGTACCGGGTGGCAAAATCCACCACCGTGAGGATGTAGCACTTCCCTGACCTGCTAGGAATCATGAGGGGTCCTATCAGGTCCATCGCTACCTTCTGGAAGGGTTCCCCTATTATCGGTAGGGGTCTCAGGGGTGCCTTCACACGGTCGCCCGCCTTACCTACTCGCTGGCAGGCATCACAGGAGCGGCAGAAATCATCCGCATCCCTGGATGCCCCCGGCCAGAAATAACGCTGCAATAACCGGGCTCGCGTTCTGGTGACCCCCTGATGTCCCGCTAACGGAATAGAGTGAGCTACCCATAACAATTGCTGTCGGTACCCCTGGGGTACTACTAGCTGTCGCTTACCGGTCAATCCCTTCTCTATTCTCGGGTTCCCTTCTTCTCTGTATAGGAGTCCCTTATGCCATAGGCAGCGCTCAGTGCCCTCCCCTGCCTGAGATTCGGACGCCCGAAGTCTCACGCCGGCCAGGGTAGGGTCTGCCTTCACTGCCTCCCTAAACTGGGCTCCTAAATCTGCCCCCCCCCCAGTCATGTCATTGTCAGGGGAAGGGGACACGGTAAGGGGGAACAGTAAGTCAGCCTGTGGTTGCAACTGATCCTGGCTTACCTCCCTGGGCTCCTCTGTGCCCTCCGCTAACGTTGGTCCCAAAGGCTGGGGGACTGGGGTGGCCACCGCCGACATTGCCGCGGTCTGGCTCTGGGTAACCGCCGCCACTGCAGCGGGCTGGGGCACACGGTCGTAGGTGCAGGTCATCGGTCCCAGGTCATTGCCCAAAAGAATTTCAGCATCCAAACCTGGTAAAACCCCCACCTCCCGCACACCCTTGCCCACCCCCCAATCCAAAAAAATGCGGGCCACCTGCAGGAAACGTGGCTCTCCGTCAGCCACAGTGATCTGTATCCCAGGGCCTGGGATCAATTCCTCTGGCCGGACCATATCAGGTCGGACCAGGGTCACTGCAGCTCCTGAATCAAGTAAGCCAACTGCTTGCCGGTCACCGACTGTGACCGGGGTGAGATGCTTGCTCCTGCCGTCCGTCTGCTGCAGGTCTGCGCTGTGATGTCCTCCGCTCCTGGCTGTAGGCACTGAAGAAACCGGGGTAGGGGTGACATGGGACGTCTCGCTGGGAGTTGTTTCCATGACCGGTCCTGGTTCTTTGGTGGAAGCCACCCGCACGCGGGCTACCGGCTTTGCAGCTGGGGTGCGTTGCCCTCGATAGGGTCCGTTGGAACGCAGGGGTTCCGGGCAATCTGGTCTGATGTGACCAGTGCTGTTGCAATTGTAGCACCGGCGCTCATGCCGGAGCTCTCCCGCCTTCTGTGACCCGCTGCCCGCAGGCGGCTTTTGGGTCCACTGGGGGGTACTCACAGCTTTCTTGGCCGGCGCCGGTGGGGTTACCGCTTTGGCTGGTACCTTGGCGGTCATCTGGGACCGGCTGACCACATAGTCATCTGCCATCCTCGCCGCCTCGGTGTAGGTCTTGGGCTTTTTATCATACACAAAAGCCCTCACCGCCGGCGGGCACTGCTGCATGAGCTGCTCCTGAAAGATGAGGTCCAGCAGGCGTTGGTAAGTCTTGGCCTCAGAGCCCTCCACCCAGTGTAACCCATACAAAGCCATGCGGGTCACATAAGTGACATAGGTCTCCTGAGGGTGCCTCTCCTCCAGCCGGAACTTACCCCGGTAAGCGTCAGGGGTAAAACCATGCTGAAACAGCAAAAGTTCTTTCAGGTGGTCATAGTCATCAGCAAACTCCTCTGTAAGCGCCATCAAAGTCTGTTTAGCCAAGCTGGAGAGTAGCGGGTCCAGGCGTGCAACCCTATGCTGGGGAAGCACCCCGTACCGCCGGCACTGCGTTTCAAAGTTCCTTAGAAACATGTCAATCCGATCAGTGCCCTCCACATACTTGGTGAGACTGTGCTTGTCCAGTTGGAGTCCATCTCTGGGGGGTCGGACCGGGGGGCAATAAGCGGGTCTGTTCATTGCCATAGAGATAAACGTTAGGGTTAGGGTTAGGGTTATAGGGGAATACGAAAATTTAGGAATGTGACTCATTTGGGTACTAACCAATCAGAGAAGAGTTAGGGTTGAAAGTTAGGGTTGAAAGTTAGGGTTGAAAGTTAGGGTTGACACTTAGGATTATTTTTCTATTTTTGTTTGGCCCAGGGTTATAGGGGAATACGAAAATTTAGGTATGTGACTCATTTGGGTACTAACCAATCAGAGAAGAGTTAGGGTTGAAAGTTAGGGTTGAAAGTTAGGGTTGAAAGTTAGGGTTGAAAGTTAGGGTTGACACTTAGGATTATTTTTCTATTTTTGTTTGGCCCAGGGTTATAGGGGAATACGAAAATTTAGGTATGTGACTCATTTGGGTACTAACCAATCAGAGAAGAGTTAGGGTTGAAAGTTAGGGTTGAAAGTTAGGGTTGAAAGTTAGGGTTGACACTTAGGATTATTTTTCTATTTTTGTTTGGCCCAGGGTTATAGGGGAATACGAAAATTTAGGTATGTGACTCATTTGGGTACTAACCAATCAGAGAAGAGTTAGGGTTGAAAGTTAGGGTTGAAAGTTAGGGTTGAAAGTTAGGGTTGACACTTAGGATTATTTTTCTATTTTTGTTTGGCCCAGGGTTATAGGGGAATACGAAAATTTAGGTATGTGACTCATTTGGGTACTAACCAATCAGAGAAGAGTTAGGGTTGAAAGTTAGGGTTGAAAGTTAGGGTTGAAAGTTAGGGTTGAAAGTTAGGGTTGAAAGTTAGGATTATTTTTCTATTTTTGTTTGGCCCAGGGTTATAGGGGAATACGAAAATTTAGGTATGTGACTCATTTGGGTACTAACCAATCAGAGAAGAGTTAGGGTTGAAAGTTAGGGTTGAAAGTTAGGGTTGAAAGTTAGGGTTGAAAGTTAGGGTTGACACTTAGGATTATTTTTCTATTTTTGTTTGGCCCAGGGTTATAGGGGAATACGAAAATTTAGGTATGTGACTCATTTGGGTACTAACCAATCAGAGAAGAGTTAGGGTTGAAAGTTAGGGTTGAAAGTTAGGGTTGAAAGTTAGGGTTGAAAGTTAGGGTTGAAAGTTAGGGTTATTTTTCTATTTTTGTTTGGCCCAGGGTTATAGGGGAATACGAAAATTTAGGTATGTGACTCATTTGGGTACTAACCAATCAGAGAAGAGTTAGGGTTGAAAGTTAGGGTTGAAAGTTAGGGTTGAAAGTTAGGGTTGAAAGTTAGGGTTGACACTTAGGATTATTTTTCTATTTTTGTTTGGCCCAGGGTTATAGGGGAATACGAAAATTTAGGTATGTGACTCATTTGGGTACTAACCAATCAGAGAAGAGTTAGGGTTGAAAGTTAGGGTTGAAAGTTAGGGTTGAAAGTTAGGGTTGACACTTTGGATTATTTTTCTATTTTTATTTGGCCCAGGGTTATAGGGGAATACGAAAACTTAGGTATGTGACTCATTTGGGTACTAACCAATCAGAGAAGAGTTAGGGTTGAAAGTTAGGGTTGAAAGTTAGGGTTGAAAGTTAGGGTTGAAAGTTAGGGTTGAAAGTTAGGGTTGACACTTAGGATTATTTTTCTATTTTTGTTTGGCCCAGGGTTATAGGGGAATACGAAAATTTAGGTATGTGACTCATTTGGGTACTAACCAATCAGAGAAGAGTTAGGGTTGAAAGTTAGGGTTGAAAGTTAGGGTTGAAAGTTAGGGTTGACACTTAGGATTATTTTTCTATTTTTGTTTGGCCCAGGGTTATAGGGGAATACGAAAATTTAGGTATGTGACTCATTTGGGTACTAACCAATCAGAGAAGAGTTAGGGTTGAAAGTTAGGGTTGAAAGTTAGGGTTGAAAGTTAGGGTTGAAAGTTAGGGTTGACACTTAGGATTATTTTTCTATTTTTGTTTGGCCCAGGGTTATAGGGGAATACGAAAATTTAGGTATGTGACTCATTTGGGTACTAACCAATCAGAGAAGAGTTAGGGTTGAAAGTTAGGGTTGAAAGTTAGGGTTGAAAGTTAGGGTTGAAAGTTAGGGTTGAAAGTTAGGATTATTTTTCTATTTTTGTTTGGCCCAGGGTTATAGGGGAATACGAAAATTTAGGTATGTGACTCATTTGGGTACTAACCAATCAGAGAAGAGTTAGGGTTGAAAGTTAGGGTTGAAAGTTAGGGTTGAAAGTTAGGGTTGAAAGTTAGGGTTGAAAGTTAGGGTTGACACTTAGGATTATTTTTCTATTTTTGTTTGCCCAGGGTTATAGGGGAATACGAAAATTTAGGTATGTGACTCATTTGGGTACTAACCAATCAGAGAAGAGTTAGGGTTGAAAGTTAGGGTTGAAAGTTAGGGTTGAAAGTTAGGGTTGAAAGTTAGGGTTGAAAGTTAGGATTATTTTTCTATTTTTGTTTGGCCCAGGGTTATAGGGGAATACGAAAATTTAGGTATGTGACTCATTTGGGTACTAACCAATCAGAGAAGAGTTAGGGTTGAAAGTTAGGGTTGAAAGTTAGGGTTAGGGTTAGGGTTAGGGTTAGGGTTATAGGGGAATACGAAAATTTAGGTATGTGACTCATTTGGGTACTAACCAATCAGAGAAGAGTTAGGGTTGAAAGTTAGGGTTGAAAGTTAGGGTTGAAAGTTAGGGTTGAAAGTTAGGGTTGAAAGTTAGGGTTGAAAGTTAGGGTTGAAAGTTAGGGTTGAAAGTTAGGGTTGACACTTAGGATTATTTTTCTATTTTTGTTTGGCCCAGGGTTATAGTGGAATACGAAAATTTAGGTATGTGACTCATTTGGGTACTAACCAATCAGAGAAGAGTTAGGGTTGAAAGTTAGGGTTGAAAGTTAGGGTTGAAAGTTAGGGTTGAAAGTTAGGGTTGACACTTAGGATTATTTTTCTATTTTTGTTTGGCCCAGGGTTATAGGGGAATACGAAAATTTAGGTATGTGACTCATTTGGGTACTAACCAATCAGAGAAGAGTTAGGGTTGAAAGTTAGGGTTGAAAGTTAGGGTTGAAAGTTAGGGTTGAAAGTTAGGGTTGAAAGTTAGGATTATTAGGGTTAGGGTTAGGGTTAGGGTTAGGGTTAGGGTTAGGGTTAGGGTTATAGGGGAATACGAAAATTTAGGTATGTGACTCATTTGGGTACTAACCAATCAGAGAAGAGTTAGGGTTGAAAGTTAGGGTTGAAAGTTAGGGTTGAAAGTTAGGGTTGAAAGTTAGGGTTGACACTTAGGATTATTTTTCTATTTTTGTTTGGCCCAGGGTTATAGGGGAATACGAAAATTTAGGTATGTGACTCATTTGGGTACTAACCAATCAGAGAAGAGTTAGGGTTGAAAGTTAGGGTTAGGGTTGAATGTTAGGGTTAGGGTTGAAAGTTAGGGTTAGGGTTAGGGTTAGGGTTAGGGTTAGGGTTATAGGGGAATACGAAAATTTAGGTATGTGACTCATTTGGGTACTAACCAATCAGAGAAGAGTTAGGGTTGAAAGTTAGGGTTGAAAGTTAGGGTTGAAAGTTAGGGTTGAAAGTTAGGGTTGACACTTAGGATTATTTTTCTATTTTTGTTTGGCCCAGGGTTATAGGGGAATACGAAAATTTAGGTATGTGACTCATTTGGGTACTAACCAATCAGAGAAGAGTTAGGGTTGAAAGTTAGGGTTGAAAGTTAGGGTTGACACTTAGGATTATTTTTCTATTTTTGTTTGGCCCAGGGTTATAGGGGAATACGAAAATTTAGGTATGTGACTCATTTGGGTACTAACCAATCAGAGAAGAGTTAGGGTTGAAAGTTAGGGTTGAAAGTTAGGGTTGACACTTAGGATTATTTTTCTATTTTTGTTTGGCCCAGGGTTATAGGGGAATACGAAAATTTAGGTATGTGACTCATTTGGGTACTAACCAATCAGAGAAGAGTTAGGGTTGAAAGTTAGGGTTGAAAGTTAGGGTTGAAAGTTAGGGTTGAAAGTTAGGGTTGAAAGTTAGGGTTGAAAGTTAGGATTATTTTTCTATTTTTGTTTGGCCCAGGGTTATAGGGGAATACGAAAATTTAGGTATGTGACTCATTTGGGTACTAACCAATCAGAGAAGAGTTAGGGTTGAAAGTTAGGGTTGAAAGTTAGGGTTGAAAGTTAGGGTTGACACTTAGGATTATTTTTCTATTTTTGTTTGGCCCAGGGTTATAGGGGAATACGAAAATTTAGGTATGTGACTCATTTGGGTACTAACCAATCAGAGAAGAGTTAGGGTTGAAAGTTAGGGTTGAAAGTTAGGGTTGAAAGTTAGGGTTGAAAGTTAGGGTTGAAAGTTAGGATTATTTTTCTATTTTTGTTTGGCCCAGGGTTATAGGGGAATACGAAAATTTAGGTATGTGACTCATTTGGGTACTAACCAATCAGAGAAGAGTTAGGGTTGAAAGTTAGGGTTAGGGTTAGGGTTAGGGTTAGGGTTATAGGGGAATACGAAAATTTAGGGTTAGGGTTAGGGTTAGGGTTAGGGTTAGGGTTAGGGTTAGGGTTAGGGTTATAGGGGAATACGAAAATTTAGGTATGTGACTCATTTGGGTACTAACCAATCAGAGAAGAGTTAGGGTTGAAAGTTAGGGTTGAAAGTTAGGGTTGAAAGTTAGGGTTGAAAGTTAGGGTTGAAAGTTAGGGTTGACACTTAGGATTATTTTTCTATTTTTGTTTGGCCCAGGGTTATAGGGGAATACGAAAATTTAGGTATGTGACTCATTTGGGTACTAACCAATCAGAGAAGCGTTAGGGTTGAAAGTTAGGGTTGAAAGTTAGGGTTGACACTGGTTAGGGTTAGGGTTAGGGTTAGGGTTAGGGTTAGGGTTAGGGTTAGGGTTAGGGTTAGGGTTAGGGTTAGGGTTAGGGTTAGGGTTAGGGTTATAGGGGAATACGAAAATTTAGGTATGTGACTCATTTGGGTACTAACCAATCAGAGAAGAGTTAGGGTTGAAAGTTAGGGTTGAAAGTTAGGGTTGAAAGTTAGGGTTGAAAGTTAGGGTTGAAAGTTAGGGTTATTTTTCTATTTTTGTTTGGCCCAGGGTTATAGGGGAATACGAAAATTTAGGTATGTGACTCATTTGGGTACTAACCAATCAGAGAAGAGTTAGGGTTGAAAGTTAGGGTTGAAAGTTAGGGTTGAAAGTTAGGGTTGAAAGTTAGGGTTGACACTTAGGATTATTTTTCTATTTTTGTTTGGCCCAGGGTTATAGGGGAATACGAAAATTTAGGTATGTGACTCATTTGGGTACTAACCAATCAGAGAAGAGTTAGGGTTGAAAGTTAGGGTTGAAAGTTAGGGTTGAAAGTTAGGGTTGACACTTTGGATTATTTTTCTATTTTTATTTGGCCCAGGGTTATAGGGGAATACGAAAACTTAGGTATGTGACTCATTTGGGTACTAACCAATCAGAGAAGAGTTAGGGTTGAAAGTTAGGGTTGAAAGTTAGGGTTGAAAGTTAGGGTTGAAAGTTAGGGTTGAAAGTTAGGGTTGACACTTAGGATTATTTTTCTATTTTTGTTTGGCCCAGGGTTATAGGGGAATACGAAAATTTAGGTATGTGACTCATTTGGGTACTAACCAATCAGAGAAGAGTTAGGGTTGAAAGTTAGGGTTGAAAGTTAGGGTTGAAAGTTAGGGTTGACACTTAGGATTATTTTTCTATTTTTGTTTGGCCCAGGGTTATAGGGGAATACGAAAATTTAGGTATGTGACTCATTTGGGTACTAACCAATCAGAGAAGAGTTAGGGTTGAAAGTTAGGGTTGAAAGTTAGGGTTGAAAGTTAGGGTTGAAAGTTAGGGTTGACACTTAGGATTATTTTTCTATTTTTGTTTGGCCCAGGGTTATAGGGGAATACGAAAATTTAGGTATGTGACTCATTTGGGTACTAACCAATCAGAGAAGAGTTAGGGTTGAAAGTTAGGGTTGAAAGTTAGGGTTGAAAGTTAGGGTTGAAAGTTAGGGTTGAAAGTTAGGATTATTTTTCTATTTTTGTTTGGCCCAGGGTTATAGGGGAATACGAAAATTTAGGTATGTGACTCATTTGGGTACTAACCAATCAGAGAAGAGTTAGGGTTGAAAGTTAGGGTTGAAAGTTAGGGTTGAAAGTTAGGGTTGAAAGTTAGGGTTGAAAGTTAGGGTTGACACTTAGGATTATTTTTCTATTTTTGTTTGCCCAGGGTTATAGGGGAATACGAAAATTTAGGTATGTGACTCATTTGGGTACTAACCAATCAGAGAAGAGTTAGGGTTGAAAGTTAGGGTTGAAAGTTAGGGTTGAAAGTTAGGGTTGAAAGTTAGGGTTGAAAGTTAGGATTATTTTTCTATTTTTGTTTGGCCCAGGGTTATAGGGGAATACGAAAATTTAGGTATGTGACTCATTTGGGTACTAACCAATCAGAGAAGAGTTAGGGTTGAAAGTTAGGGTTGAAAGTTAGGGTTAGGGTTAGGGTTAGGGTTAGGGTTATAGGGGAATACGAAAATTTAGGTATGTGACTCATTTGGGTACTAACCAATCAGAGAAGAGTTAGGGTTGAAAGTTAGGGTTGAAAGTTAGGGTTGAAAGTTAGGGTTGAAAGTTAGGGTTGAAAGTTAGGGTTGAAAGTTAGGGTTGAAAGTTAGGGTTGAAAGTTAGGGTTGACACTTAGGATTATTTTTCTATTTTTGTTTGGCCCAGGGTTATAGTGGAATACGAAAATTTAGGTATGTGACTCATTTGGGTACTAACCAATCAGAGAAGAGTTAGGGTTGAAAGTTAGGGTTGAAAGTTAGGGTTGAAAGTTAGGGTTGAAAGTTAGGGTTGACACTTAGGATTATTTTTCTATTTTTGTTTGGCCCAGGGTTATAGGGGAATACGAAAATTTAGGTATGTGACTCATTTGGGTACTAACCAATCAGAGAAGAGTTAGGGTTGAAAGTTAGGGTTGAAAGTTAGGGTTGAAAGTTAGGGTTGAAAGTTAGGGTTGAAAGTTAGGATTATTAGGGTTAGGGTTAGGGTTAGGGTTAGGGTTAGGGTTAGGGTTAGGGTTATAGGGGAATACGAAAATTTAGGTATGTGACTCATTTGGGTACTAACCAATCAGAGAAGAGTTAGGGTTGAAAGTTAGGGTTGAAAGTTAGGGTTGAAAGTTAGGGTTGAAAGTTAGGGTTGACACTTAGGATTATTTTTCTATTTTTGTTTGGCCCAGGGTTATAGGGGAATACGAAAATTTAGGTATGTGACTCATTTGGGTACTAACCAATCAGAGAAGAGTTAGGGTTGAAAGTTAGGGTTAGGGTTGAATGTTAGGGTTAGGGTTGAAAGTTAGGGTTAGGGTTAGGGTTAGGGTTAGGGTTAGGGTTATAGGGGAATACGAAAATTTAGGTATGTGACTCATTTGGGTACTAACCAATCAGAGAAGAGTTAGGGTTGAAAGTTAGGGTTGAAAGTTAGGGTTGAAAGTTAGGGTTGAAAGTTAGGGTTGACACTTAGGATTATTTTTCTATTTTTGTTTGGCCCAGGGTTATAGGGGAATACGAAAATTTAGGTATGTGACTCATTTGGGTACTAACCAATCAGAGAAGAGTTAGGGTTGAAAGTTAGGGTTGAAAGTTAGGGTTGACACTTAGGATTATTTTTCTATTTTTGTTTGGCCCAGGGTTATAGGGGAATACGAAAATTTAGGTATGTGACTCATTTGGGTACTAACCAATCAGAGAAGAGTTAGGGTTGAAAGTTAGGGTTGAAAGTTAGGGTTGACACTTAGGATTATTTTTCTATTTTTGTTTGGCCCAGGGTTATAGGGGAATACGAAAATTTAGGTATGTGACTCATTTGGGTACTAACCAATCAGAGAAGAGTTAGGGTTGAAAGTTAGGGTTGAAAGTTAGGGTTGAAAGTTAGGGTTGAAAGTTAGGGTTGAAAGTTAGGATTATTTTTCTATTTTTGTTTGGCCCAGGGTTATAGGGGAATACGAAAATTTAGGTATGTGACTCATTTGGGTACTAACCAATCAGAGAAGAGTTAGGGTTGAAAGTTAGGGTTAGGGTTAGGGTTAGGGTTAGGGTTATAGGGGAATACGAAAATTTAGGGTTAGGGTTAGGGTTAGGGTTAGGGTTAGGGTTAGGGTTAGGGTTAGGGTTAGGGTTAGGGTTAGGGTTAGGGTTAGGGTTAGGGTTAGGGTTAGGGTTAGGGTTAGGGTTAGGGTTATAGGGGAATACGAAAATTTAGGTATGTGACTCATTTGGGTACTAACCAATCAGAGAAGAGTTAGGGTTGAAAGTTAGGGTTGAAAGTTAGGGTTGAAAGTTAGGGTTGAAAGTTAGGATTATTTTTCTATTTTTGTTTGGCCCAGGGTTATAGGGGAATACGAAAATTTAGGTATGTGACTCATTTGGGTACTAACCAATCAGAGAAGAGTTAGGGTTGAAAGTTAGGGTTGAAAGTTAGGGTTGAAAGTTAGGGTTGACACTTAGGATTATTTTTCTATTTTTGTTTGGCCCAGGGTTAAAGGGGAATACGAAAATTTAGGTATGTGACTCATTTGGGTACTAACCAATCAGAGAAGAGTTAGGGTTGAAAGTTAGGGTTGAAAGTTAGGGTTGAAAGTTAGGGTTGAAAGTTAGGGTTGAAAGTTAGGGTTGAAAGATAGGGTTGACACTTAGGATTATTTTTCTATTTTTGTTTGGCCCAGGGTTATAGGGGAATACGAAAATTTAGGTATGTGACTCATTTGGGTACTAACCAATCAGAGAAGAGTTAGGGTTGAAAGTTAAGGTTGAAAGTTAGGGTTGAAAGTTAGGGTTGACACTTAGGATTATTTTTCTATTTTTGTTTGGCCCAGGGTTATAGGGGAATACGAAAATTTAGGTATGTGACTCATTTGGGTACTAACCAATCAGAGAAGAGTTAGAGTTGAAAGTTAGGGTTGAAAGTTAGGGTTGAAAGTTAGGGTTGAAAGTTAGGGTTGAAAGTTAGGGTTGACACTTAGGATTATTTTTCTATTTTTGTTTGGCCCAGGGTTATAGGGGAATACGAAAATTTAGGTATGTGACTCATTTGGGTACTAACCAATCAGAGAAGAGTTAGGGTTGAAAGTTAGGGTTGAAAGTTAGGGTTGAAAGTTAGGGTTGAAAGTTAGGGTTGAAAGTTAGGGTTGAAAGTTAGGGTTGAAAGTTAGGGTTGAAAGTTAGGGTTGACACTTAGGATTATTTTTCTATTTTTGTTTGGCCCAGGGTTATAGGGGAATACGAAAATTTAGGTATGTGACTCATTTGGGTACTAACCAATCAGAGAAGAGTTAGGGTTGAAAGTTAAGGTTGAAAGTTAGGGTTGAAAGTTAGGGTTGACACTTAGGATTATTTTTCTATTTTTGTTTGGCCCAGGGTTATAGGGGAATACGAAAATTTAGGTATGTGACTCATTTGGGTACTAACCAATCAGAGAAGAGTTAGGGTTGAAAGTTAGGGTTGAAAGTTAGGGTTGAAAGTTAGGGTTGAAAGTTAGGGTTGAAAGTTAGGGTTGAAAGTTAGGGTTGACACTTAGGATTATTTTTCTATTTTTGTTTGGCCCAGGGTTATAGGGGAATACGAAAATTTAGGGTTAGGGTTAGGGTTAGGGTTAGGGTTAGGGTTAGGGTTAGGGTTAGGGTTAGGGTTATAGGGGAATACGAAAATTTAGGTATGTGACTCATTTGGGTACTAACCAATCAGAGAAGAGTTAGGGTTGAAAGTTAGGGTTGAAAGTTAGGGTTGAAAGTTAGGGTTGAAAGTTAGGGTTGAAAGTTAGGGTTGAAAGTTAGGGTTGACACTTAGGATTATTTTTCTATTTTTGTTTGGCCCAGGGTTATAGGGGAATACGAAAATTTAGGTATGTGACTCATTTGGGTACTAACCAATCAGAGAAGAGTTAGGGTTGAAAGTTAGGGTTGAAAGTTAGGGTTGAAAGTTAGGGTTGAAAGTTAGGGTTGAAAGTTAGGGTTGACACTTAGGATTATTTTTCTATTTTTGTTTGGCCCAGGGTTATAGGGGAATACGAAAATTTAGGTATGTGACTCATTTGGGTTAGGGTTAGGGTTAGGGTTAGGGTTAGGGTTAGGGTTAGGGTTAGGGTTAGGGTTAGGGTTAGGGTTATAGGGGAATACGAAAATTTAGGGTTAGGGTTAGGGTTAGGGTTAGGGTTAGGGTTAGGGTTAGGGTTAGGGTTAGGGTTAGGGTTAGGGTTAGGGTTAGGGTTAGGGTTAGGGTTAGGGTTAGGGTTATAGGGGAATACGAAAATTTAGGTATGTGACTCATTTGGGTACTAACCAATCAGAGAAGAGTTAGGGTTGAAAGTTAGGGTTGAAAGTTAGGGTTGAAAGTTAGGGTTGAAAGTTAGGATTATTTTTCTATTTTTGTTTGGCCCAGGGTTATAGGGGAATACGAAAATTTAGGTATGTGACTCATTTGGGTACTAACCAATCAGAGAAGAGTTAGGGTTGAAAGTTAGGGTTAGGGTTAGGGTTAGGGTTATAGGGGAATACGAAAATTTAGGTATGTGACTCATTTGGGTACTAACCAATCACAGAAGAGTTAGGGTTGAAAGTTAGGGTTGAAAGTTAGGGTTGAAAGTTAGGGTTGAAAGTTAGGGTTGAAAGTTAGGGTTGAAAGTTAGGGTTGACACTTAGGATTATTTTTCTATTTTTGTTTGGCCCAGGGTTATAGGGGAATACGAAAATTTAGGTATGTGACTCATTTGGGTACTAACCAATCAGAGAAGAGTTAGGGTTGAAAGTTAGGGTTGAAAGTTAGGGTTGAAAGTTAGGGTTGAAAATTAGGGTTGAAAGTTAGGATTATTTTTCTATTTTTGTTTGGCCCAGGGTTAAAGGGGAATACGAAAATTTAGGTATGTGACTCATTTGGGTACTAACCAATCAGAGAAGAGTTAGGGTTGAAAGTTAGGGTTGAAAGTTAGGGTTGAAAGTTAGGGTTGACATTTAGGATTATTTTTCTATTTTTGTTTGGCCCAGGGTTATAGGGGAATACGAAAATGTAGGTATGTGACTCATTTGGGTACTAACCAATCAGAGAAGAGTTAGGGTTGAAAGTTAGGGTTGAAAGTTAGGGTTGAAAGTTAGGGTTGACACTTAGGATTATTTTTCTATTTCTGTTTGGCCCAGGGTTATAGGGGAATACGAAAATTTAGGTATGTGACTCATTTGGGTACTAACCAATCAGAGAAGAGTTAGGGTTGAAAGTTAGGGTTGAAAGTTAGGGTTGAAAGTTAGGGTTGACACTTAGGATTATTTTTCTATTTTTGTTTGGCCCAGGGTTAGGGTTAGGGTTAGGGTTAGGGTTAGGGTTAGGGTTAGGGTTAGGGTTAGGGTTAGGGTTAGGGTTATAGGGGAATACGAAAATTTAGGTATGTGACTCATTTGGGTACTAACCAATCAGAGAAGAGTTAGGGTTGAAAGTTAGGGTTGAAAGTTAGGGTTGAAAGTTAGGGTTGAAAGTTAGGGTTGAAAGTTAGGGTTGACACTTAGGATTATTTTTCTATTTTTGTTTGGCCCAGGGTTATAGGGGAATACGAAAATTTAGGTATGTGACTCATTTGGGTACTAACCAATCAGAGAAGAGTTAGGGTTGAAAGTTAGGGTTGAAAGTTAGGGTTGAAAGTTAGGGTTGAAAGTTAGGGTTGACACTTAGGATTATTTTTCTATTTTTGTTTGGCCCAGGGTTATAGGGGAATACGAAAATTTAGGTATGTGACTCATTTGGGTACTAACCAATCAGAGAAGAGTTAGGGTTGAAAGTTAGGGTTGAAAGTTAGGGTTGAAAGTTAGGGTTGAAAGTTAGGGTTGAAAGTTAGGGTTGAAAGTTAGGGTTGAAAGTTAGGGTTGAAAGTTAGGGTTGACACTTAGGAATATTTTTCTATTTTCGTTTGGCCCAGGGTTATAGGGGAATACGAAAATTTAGGTATGTGACTCATTTGGGTACTAACCAATCAGAGAAGAGTTAGGGTTGAAAGTTAGGGTTGAAAGTTAGGGTTGAAAGTTAGGGTTGAAAGTTAGGGTTGAAAGTTAGGGTTGAAAGTTAGGGTTGACACTTAGGATTATTTTTCTATTTTTGTTTGGCCCAGGGTTATAGGGGAATACGAAAATTTAGGTATGTGACTCATTTGGGTACTAACCAATCAGAGAAGAGTTAGGGTTGAAAGTTAGGGTTGAAAGTTAGGGTTGAAAGTTAGGGTTGAAAGTTAGGGTTGACACTTAGGATTATTTTTCTATTTTTGTTTGGCCCAGGGTTATAGGGGAATACGAAAATTTAGGTATGTGACTCATTTGGGTACTAACCAATCAGAGAAGAGTTAGGGTTGAAAGTTAGGGTTGAAAGTTAGGGTTGAAAGTTAGGGTTGAAAGTTAGGGTTGAAAGTTAGGATTATTTTTCTATTTTTGTTTGGCCCAGGGTTATAGGGGAATACGAAAATTTAGGTATGTGACTCATTTGGGTACTAACCAATCAGAGAAGAGTTAGGGTTGAAAGTTAGGGTTGAAAGTTAGGGTTGAAAGTTAGGGTTGAAAGTTAGGGTTGACACTTAGGATTATTTTTCTATTTTTGTTTGGCCCAGGGTTATAGGGGAATACGAAAATTTAGGTATGTGACTCATTTGGGTACTAACCAATCAGAGAAGAGTTAGGGTTGAAAGTTAGGGTTGAAAGTTAGGGTTGAAAGTTAGGGTTGAAAGTTAGGATTATTTTTCTATTTTTGTTTGGCCCAGGGTTATAGGGGAATACGAAAATTTAGGTATGTGACTCATTTGGGTACTAACCAATCAGAGAAGAGTTAGGGTTGAAAGTTAGGGTTGAAAGTTAGGGTTGAAAGTTAGGGTTGAAAGTTAGGGTTGAAAGTTAGGGTTGAAAGTTAGGGTTGACACTTAGGATTATTTTTCTATTTTTTTTTGGCCCAGGGTTATAGGGGAATACGAAAATTTAGGTATGTGACTCATTTGGGTACTAACCAATCAGAGAAGAGTTAGGGTTGAAAGTTAGGGTTGAAAGTTAGGGTTGAAAGTTAGGGTTGAAAGTTAGGGTTGAAAGTTAGGGTTGACACTTAGGATTATTTTTCTATTTTTGTTTGGCCCAGGGTTATAGGGGAATACGAAAATTTAGGTATGTGACTCATTTGGGTACTAACCAATCAGAGAAGAGTTAGGGTTGAAAGTTAGGGTTGAAAGTTAGGGTTGAAAGTTAGGGTTGAAAGTTAGGGTTGAAAGTTAGGATTATTTTTCTATTTTTGTTTGGCCCAGGGTTATAGGGGAATACGAAAATTTAGGTATGTGACTCATTTGGGTACTAACCAATCAGAGAAGAGTTAGGGTTGAAAGTTAGGGTTGAAAGTTAGGGTTGAAAGTTAGGGTTGAAAGTTAGGGTTGACACTTAGGATTATTTTTCTATTTTTGTTTGGCCCAGGGTTAAAGGGGAATACGAAAATTTAGGTATGTGACTCATTTGGGTACTAACCAATCAGAGAAGAGTTAGGGTTGAAAGTTAGGGTTGAAAGTTAGGGTTGAAAGTTAGGGTTGAAAGTTAGGGTTGAAAGTTAGGGTTGACACTTAGGATTATTTTTCTATTTTTGTTTGGCCCAGGGTTATAGGGGAATACGAAAATTTAGGTATGTGACTCATTTGGGTACTAACCAATCAGAGAAGAGTTAGGGTTGAAAGTTAGGGTTGAAAGTTAGGGTTGAAAGTTAGGGTTGAAAGTTAGGGTTGACACTTAGGATTATTTTTCTATTTTTGTTTGGCCCAGGGTTATAGGGGAATACGAAAATTTAGGTATGTGACTCATTTGGGTACTAACCAATCAGAGAAGAGTTAGGGTTGAAAGTTAGGGTTGAAAGTTAGGGTTGAAAGTTAGGGTTGAAAGTTAGGGTTGACACTTAGGATTATTTTTCTATTTTTGTTTGGCCCAGGGTTAAAGGGGAATACGAAAATTTAGGTATGTGACTCATTTGGGTACTAACCAATCAGAGAAGAGTTAGGGTTGAAAGTTAGGGTTGAAAGTTAGGGTTGAAAGTTAGGGTTGAAAGTTAGGGTTGAAAGTTAGGGTTGACACTTAGGATTATTTTTCTATTTTTGTTTGGCCCAGGGTTATAGGGGAATACGAAAATTTAGGTATGTGACTCATTTGGGTACTAACCAATCAGAGAAGAGTTAGGGTTGAAAGTTAGGGTTGAAAGTTAGGGTTGAAAGTTAGGGTTGAAAGTTAGGGTTGACACTTAGGATTATTTTTCTATTTTTGTTTGGCCCAGGGTTATAGGGGAATACGAAAATTTAGGTATGTGACTCATTTGGGTACTAACCAATCAGAGAAGAGTTAGGGTTGAAAGTTAGGGTTGAAAGTTAGGGTTGAAAGTTAGGGTTGAAAGTTAGGGTTGAAAGTTAGGGTTGACACTTAGGATTATTTTTCTATTTTTGTTTGGCCCAGGGTTATAGGGGAATACGAAAATTTAGGTATGTGACTCATTTGGGTACTAACCAATCAGAGAAGAGTAAGGGTTGAAAGTTAGGGTTGAAAGTTAGGGTTGAAAGTTAGGGTTGAAAGTTAGGGTTGAAAGTTAGGATTATTTTTCTATTTTTGTTTGGCCCAGGGTGATAGGGGAATACGAAAATTTAGGTATGTGACTCATTTGGGTACTAACCAATCAGAGAAGAGTTAGGGTTGAAAGTTAGGGTTGAAAGTTAGGGTTGAAAGTTAGGGTTGACACTTAGGATTATTTTTCTATTTTTGTTTGGCCCAGGGTTATAGGGGAATACGAAAATTTAGGTATGTGTCTCATTTGGGTACTAACCAATCAGAGAAGAGTTAGGGTTGAAAGTTAGGGTTGAAAGTTAGGGTTGAAAGTTAGGGTTGAAAGTTAGGGTTGAAAGTTAGGGTTGAAAGTTAGGATTATTTTTCTATTTTTGTTTGGCCCAGGGTTATAGGGGAATACGAAAATTTAGGTATGTGACTCATTTGGGTACTAACCAATCAGAGAAGCGTTAGGGTTGAAAGTTAGGGTTGAAAGTTAGGGTTGACACTGGTTAGGGTTAGGGTTAGGGTTAGGGTTAGGGTTAGGGTTATAGGGGAATACGAAAATTTAGGTATGTGACTCATTTGGGTACTAACCAATCAGAGAAGAGTTAGGGTTGAAAGTTAGGGTTGAAAGTTAGGGTTGAAAGTTAGGGTTGAAAGTTAGGGTTGAAAGTTAGGGTTGAAAGTTAGGGTTGAAAGTTAGGGTTGAAAGTTAGGATTATTTTTCTATTTTTGTTTGGCCCAGGGTTATAGGGGAATACGAAAATTTAGGTATGTGACTCATTTGGGTACTAACCAATCAGAGAAGCGTTAGGGTTGAAAGTTAGGGTTGAAAGTTAGGGTTGACACTGGTTAGGGTTAGGGTTAGGGTTAGGGTTAGGGTTAGGGTTAGGGTTAGGGTTAGGGTTAGGGTTATAGGGGAATACGAAAATTTAGGTATGTGACTCATTTGGGTACTAACCAATCAGAGAAGAGTTAGGGTTGAAAGTTAGGGTTGAAAGTTAGGGTTGAAAGTTAGGGTTGACACTTAGGATTATTTTTCTATTTTTGTTTGGCCCAGGGTTATAGGGGAATACGAAAATTTAGGTATGTGACTCATTTGGGTACTAACCAATCAGAGAAGAGTTAGGGTTGAAAGTTAGGGTTGAAAGTTAGGGTTGAAAGTTAGGGTTGACACTTAGGATTATTTTTCTATTTTTGTTTGGCCCAGGGTTATAGGGGAATACGAAAATTTAGGTATGTGACTCATTTGGGTACTAACCAATCAGAGAAGAGTTAGGGTTGAAAGTTAGGGTTGAAAGTTAGGGTTGAAAGTTAGGGTTGAAAGTTAGGATTATTTTTCTATTTTTGTTTGGCCCAGGGTTATAGGGGAATACGAAAATTTAGGTATGTGACTCATTTGGGTACTAACCAATCAGAGAAGAGTTAGGGTTGAAAGTTAGGGTTGAAAGTTAGGGTTGAAAGTTAGGGTTGAAAGTTAGGGTTGAAAGTTAGGGTTGACACTTAGGATTATTTTTCTATTTTTGTTTGGCCCAGGGTTATAGGGGAATACGAAAATTTAGGTATGTGACTCATTTGGGTACTAACCAATCAGAGAAGAGTTAGGGTTGAAAGTTAGGGTTGAAAGTTAGGGTTGAAAGTTAGGGTTGAAAGTTAGGGTTGACACTTAGGATTATTTTTCTATTTTTGTTTGGCCCAGGGTTATAGGGGAATACGAAAATTTAGGTATGTGACTCATTTGGGTACTAACCAATCAGAGAAGAGTTAGGGTTGAAAGTTAGGGTTGAAAGTTAGGGTTGAAAGTTAGGGTTGAAAGTTTGGATTATTTTTCTATTTTTGTTTGGCCCAGGGTTATAGGGGAATACGAAAATTTAGGTATGTGACTCATTTGGGTGCTAACCAATCAGAGAAGAGTTAGGGTTGAAAGTTAGGGTTGAAAGTTAGGGTTGAAAGTTAGGGTTGAAAGTTAGGGTTGAAAGTTAGGATTATTTTTCTGTTTTTGGGTTAGGGTTAGGGTTAGGGTTAGGGTTAGGGTTAGGGTTATAGGGGAATACGAAAATTTAGGTATGTGACTCATTTGGGTACTAACCAATCAGAGAAGAGTTAGGGTTGAAAGTTAGGGTTGAAAGTTAGGGTTGAAAGTTAGGGTTGAAAGTTAGGGTTGAAAGTTAGGGTTAGGGTTAGGGTTATAGGGGAATACGAAAATTTAGGTATGTGACTCATTTGGGTACTAACCAATCAGAGAAGAGTTAGGGTTGAAAGTTAGGGTTGAAAGTTAGGGTTGAAAGTTAGGGTTGACACTTAGGATTATTTTTCTATTTTTGTTTGGCCCAGGGTTATAGGGGAATACGAAAATTTAGGTATGTGACTCATTTGGGTACTAACCAATCAGAGAAGAGTTAGGGTTGAAAGTTAGGGTTGAAAGTTAGGGTTGAAAGTTAGGATTATTTTTCTATTTTTGTTTGGCCCAGGGTTATAGGGGAATACGAAAATTTAGGTATGTGACTCATTTGGGTACTAACCAATCAGAGAAGAGTTAGGGTTGAAAGTTAGGGTTGAAAGTTAGGGTTGAA
>NW_027454038.1:0-108678 GCF_040206685.1 Ascaphus truei
CTCTCTCCCACTCTCTCTCCCACCCTCTCTCTCTCTCTCTCTCTCCCACCCCTCTCTCTCTCTCTACCACCCCTCTCTCTCTCTCTCCCACCCTCTCTCTCTCTCCCCACCCTCTCTCTCCCACCCTCTCTCGCTATCTCCCTCTCTCTCTCTCCACCCTCTCTCTCTCTCCCACCCTCTCTCTCTCTCCCACCCTATCTCTCTCTCCCACCCTATCTCTCTCACTCCCACCCTCTCTCTCTCCCACCCTCTCTCTCTCTCTCACCCACCCTCTCTCTCTCCCACCCTCTCTCTCTCTCTCCCACCCTCTCTCTCTCTCTCTCTCCTCTCTCTCTCTCCTCTATCTCTCTCCCACCCTCCCTCTCTCTCTCCCACCCTCTCTCTCTCCCACCCTCTCTCTCTCCCACCCTCTCTCGCTCCCACCCTCTCTCTCTCCCACCCTCTCTCTCTCTCCCACCCTCTCTCTCTCCCACCCTCTCTCTCTCTCCCACCCTCTCTCTCTCTCTCTCTCTCACCCTCTCTCTCTCTCTCCCACCCTCTCCCCCACCTTCTCTCTCTCTCTCCCCCACCCTCTCTCTCTCTCTCTCCCACTCTCTCTCTCTCGCCCACCCTCTCTCTCTCTCGCCCACCCTCTCTCTCTCTCTCCCACCCTCTCTCTCTCTCTCCCACCCTCTCTCTCTCTCTCCCACCCTCTCTCTCCCACCCTCCCTCTCTCTCTCACCCTCCCTCCCTCTCCCACCCTCCCTCCCTCTCTCCACCCTCCTTCCTCTCCCACCCTCCCTCCCTCCCTCTCTCTCCCTCCCTCTCCTCACCTCCCACCCTCTCTCTCTCCCACCCTCTCTCTCTCCCACCCTCTCTCTCTCCCACCCTCTCTCTCTCCCACCATCCTCTCTCCACCCTCTATCTCCCACCCTCTCTCTCTCCTCTCCCCCACCTTCTCTCTCTCTCTCCCCCACCCTCTCTCTCTCCCACTCTCTCTCCCACTCTCTCTCTCTCCCACTCTCTCTCCCACCCTCTCTCTCTCCCACTCTTTCTCCCACCCTCTCTCTCTCTCCCACCCTCTCTCTCCCACCCTCTCTCCCACCCTCTCTCTCTCTCTCTCTCTCCCTCCCACCCTCTCCCACCCTCTCTCTCTCTCCCACCCTCTCTCTCCCACCCTCTCTCTCCCACCCTCTGTTTGTCACCCTCACCCACTCTCTCTGTTTTATCTTATCTGCACTATACCTACACCGAAATAACCTATTCTGCTTTCTTCCAGATCTGACTCAAGTTTCACACGGGAGACATCGAAGACAGGTAGATAACACCTCCCCTCCAGTATAGTACCTTGAGGGACTGCGGATCAGGTAAGATCCCAGGTGGGATTGCTGCTTTGGAAATTGTTAAGAGGGGCATCCTGACACTGGTTAATGTGTTTGAAGTCATTCACGTCTGGCTTTTTTTTGGGTTTGGTTAGTGAGGTCAACACACACACACACACACACACACACACACACACACACACACACACACACACACACACACACACACACACACACACACACACACACACACACACACACACACACACACACACACACACACACACACACACACACACACACACACAAACACTACTTTTCGAAATAAACCTACGTTTCTATGAAAATGTAAGTTATTTTTTTTTGCGGCCCACCTAGACTTAAACCTTGTTTATTTGGCCCTTGTTAGCATTTGAGTTTGACATGCTTGCCTTAAGAAAAATATATATGGTGAGGTGGGTCTGGGGTTGAGTTTACATGGGTTTGTGTGCGCAGATTTAAATTGTTTGGAGGTCTGTGACTCCTCCCCGTTTCCAAACTTACTCTGCCCACCTTTAAAGCAGCAGTCCAAGCTGTTGTTTAAAAAAAAAAAATCCCTTTGATACTGTATGTGCATCAATACAATCCACACATTGATAAGTAATTAGCTAAGTTGCGATTGATCGGTGAAGATTCGGCTCGGGGGTTCACTAAATGGTGCCAGTGCAGCAGAAGAGGACCAAAAATGCAAAGTTCTCTGGGGTGATCATGTGACCAGGCAGTCACTGGATACAATTGAGTTTTGCACAGCTAGGGAGAGGGAAGTGTTCAAAAAAGGGGAGGGGGTTGCCAGAGCCTGTTTCAAAAGAGGAAGGGGGTGTATCTTTGTAAATGGTTGCTATAGAAACAAAAAATGATTGTTACATTATGATACATTAAAATTTTAATTCAGAGTTGTTTAAAAAAAAAGTACTACTACTAGTAGCATTATACTAAAAAATAATACAGATGCACAGTAATACCCTCTATAGATATACCAAGAATTGTTAAGTGTGAGTGTGTGTGTGTGTGAGTTTATGACATGTGGAAGGAAGGTGGAGGGGTGAGAGTCATGGCGAGGGGAGGGGAGTGAAGGAGAGACATGGCGAGAGCAGGGTGGTGAAAGAGACATGGCGAGGGGAGGAGGGTGAAAGAGAGACATAAGGAGGGGGGTGAAATAGAGACATGGGAATGGATTTAAAAGAGAGACATGGGGAGGGGTGAAAGAGACATGGGGAGCAGGGGTGAAGAGACATGGGAGCAGGGGTGAAGAGACATGGGGAGAGGGGTTGAAAGAGACATTGGGAGGGGAGGGTGAAAGAGACATGGGGAGGTGATCGAGAGACATTTAGAGGGGAGGTGATAGAGAGACATTTGGAGGGGAGGGATGATAGAGAAACACGGGGAGGGGGTGCAAGAGACATAGAGAGGGGGGTGAAAGAGAGCCATGGGCTGGGGCGTGAAAAAGAAACATGGGGAGAGGGGTGAAAGAGACATGGGGAGGGAGGCGATAGAGAGACATGAGGAGGGAGGCGATAGAGAGACATGGGGGGATGAAAGAGACATGGGGAGGAGGGGTGAAAGAAAGACATGGGGGGAGTGAAAGAAAGCCATGGGGAGGGTGGGTCCATGATCCTCAGTTGCTTGAAGAGTAGGCCCTGGTGAGTAGTTTTTTCTTCTTCACAGGTCCGGGAGATGTTGATCGGACGGCTTCTTAGGGTCAAATAAGACATGACAGACCTTATATAAGGCCTGTGACATCACATTTGACTGACAAATGATATATCCACCAATCTAATTGGTGGATGTACCATGTGATGGCTTCCATTTTATTTTTTGGCAGAAATGACATCATCTTAAGTGATTGGATAATAAAGGAACTATTGGATCTCAATATAAATGTAGAAAATATGCAGGGCCAAAGCTATGACAATGCTGCAAATATGCGGGGAAAGCATAATGGAGTTCAAAGACATGTTGAACATGAACCCACGTGCGTTTTATGTACCATGTAGTTCTCATTATTTGAACCTAGTGGCTAACAACACTGCCAAACCCAATATAGGTGCCATTTAATTTTTGGGCTTAATTCAACCGTTGTATAATTTCTTCCCCAGGTCCACCAACAGATAGATCATTCTTTTAAAATCCTTACACAATTTAACACTAAAGAGAGTTTGTGAAACACGTTGGGAGTCTCGTATTGATGCAGTTAGACCAATTCGATACCATCTGGGAGCGCTCTATGTTGCGTTAGTGTATATTAAAGAAGATGTGACATTTAAAAGTGAACATCATGGCCCCCAGAGTAGAGCTGTTGCGTACACTCTCGCAAAATGTATTTGTGACTATAAATTCATATGTTGTGTAATTTTTTGGTATGACATATTAAGTACAATCAATCCAGTGAGCAAGCAGTCTATAAACTATGACAAAAACAAGTCCAAAGACCAAATCTGGGGCTCCAAAAAACAATCCCAACAGTAGATTTGGGGCCCTGTTTGTTTAAATCAAAAACACTACAGTAATGTCCAATACTTTGTCTCATAAATAGAAAGGTATCTTTACCAACTCCACTTATAAATGGTGTAAATGATCAGTCTAGGGGTTTACAGTATATACATGTAGAAAAGATGGCGCCTAGCTGGTTCTGCTCTGTTATTGAGCTATCACAAATCAGCTGTAAATGTTCACATGGAATGGCACCTAGTTAACTTTTTAAATCAATAACTGTAGACTTGCTAGTCGGCCAATATCATAGACTCTATCCTCAATAATAACAAAGTGGAGACTCACGGTTATCAAAGGGTGCATCAGTTCAATCCTGCTCCTGTGGGTTGCTGCAGGGCACCTTTTGGTGTGTTGTTCGCTAGGTAGATAGTACAAAGTGAAAAATGTGCGATGCACAACCGGAACGAAAAAATAAATGAACTGGAGAGAGGGTACAGTAACTACACAATTTGCTTTTAATAACTCATCTAATCAAATGACCGGCAACAAAACGCGCGCGCACACAGAGGTTTTCAAACATCTCTATGGAGCTTGGTCCCACCCCCCGTTCGCGTCACGTGTCACTCACGCGCGGCGCGCTCACGGGACGATCGTGCACCACTCCCCAGCTGCGACACAACACCCGTAACAATGCCCACCTGTCTCCTGCGCTCTGCATCCAATCACAGCTCCCGCGGGGGCCACACCTCCGTCCCGCCTCTCACTTTCATTGCTCCAGTCCTCCTATTTAATCTCTGCTTGCTCAGTTACACATTGCTGAGCATAGACCATAGTAGCCTTGTGTTCCTACATTCCTGCTTTGCCTTGCCTTGTGCCTTGCCTCTCTTGCTTTCAGTTTGACCTCATGTGTACCGACCCGGCTAGACTCTTGGACGCTCTCTGTATAACGACCCCAGCTTGCCCTCGACTACCTGCATCTCTCCATCCCTGACCACGGATATAGGACATTCTTTTAACCCACCAGCTCCAACCCTCGACCTCGGCACAACGGACATCTACCGTTACTGGCTCCTCCCCATGACCGCAGCAAGTATCTGGACTACCCTCTCTCTCCAACCCCGACCCGGCTACGCTGACAATCCAGGCGTGCCTCCACTGCTGTGGGTGCGCAGTTTCTACTTTCCCACCTCAGTACCAGGGGTCCGCCTTGTTCGTGGTGAGTGCAAGGGTCACAATTAGAGAGGGTTGGGGTTCCTTACAATGCATCTGATCTCAGACGCGCTATTAGAGAGGGTTGGGGCTCCTTTGAATGCATCTGATCTCAGACGCGCTATTAGAGAAAGTTGGGATTTCTTACAATGCAGATTTCAGACGTGCTGTTAGAGAGGGTTGGGGCTCCTTACAATGTATTTGATCAATGCATTGTAAGGAACCCCAACCCTCTCTAGTGTCTCCATCAGTGCCAACAGTGTCAGTGGCCATGTGAGCCCCCACCCTCTTCTTCTAACACATTTCTTCACCCTCTCACCCTCTTTTTCTGCTCCCTCTCTATTGCTCCCCCCTCTATTTCCCTATTTCTCCTCCCCCTCTATTTTCTGCCCCCTTTTCACACCTCCCTCCTCAATGTATTTCTCTTCCCCCTGTCTCACTCTTCCCCTCCCCTCTCTCTTCTTCTCCTCTCTCTTTCCCAATCTTACACTCTTCCCCCCATCTCTATCTTTTTATTTCTCACACTTCCACTCACTCTCCCACCACCCCCTCTCTCTCTTTATCCCTCCCTCTCGCTCACTCCAACATCTCTCACACTCTCCCCTCCCCTCAGCTATCACTCAATGTCACCCTATTTTCACTCAATCTCCCCCTCCTCACACTGAACCCCCCGCCCCACTGACAACACACACAATCCCCCCTTACACACACACACACACACACAAACACACACAATTCTGCCCCCAAAACACACACACACACACACTATTACAATTACACACAATTCCTCCTTCCGGCATGGACCGGTGAGGATCGGTGCAGCAGAGGCCTGCAGAAATCGGAGGCCAAGCAACCATACGCAGAAGTTGGGCCCGACCTCTGGCCAATTTTTAACTAAGTGGGGGAGTGAGAGGATGAGGGGGAGACATGAGAGGATGAGGAGGGGGGAGCGAGAGGATGAGGAGCGGGGAGTGAGAGGATGAGGTGAGGGAGAGAATGAGGAGGGGGGAGTAGGAGGATGGGCAGGGGTGAGTGAGAGGATAAGCAGGGGGGGGTGAGAGGATGAGGAGGGGGGAGTGAGAGGATAAGGGGAGGGGGAGGATGAGGAGAGGGGATTGAGAGAATTAGGAGTGGGGAGTGAGAAGATGAGCAGGAGAGGAGAGAGAGGATGAGCAGGAGAGAAGTGAGAGGATGAAGAGGGGGAGTAAGAGGATGAGGAGGGGTGAGTAAGAGGATGAGGAGGAGTGAGTGAGAGGATGAGGAGTGGGGAGTGAGGATGAGGAAGGTGAGTAAGAGAATAAGGAGGGGGAGTGAGAGGATGAGGAGGAGTAGAGGATGAGGAGAGGGAGGGGAGAGAGGATAAGGATAGGGGTGAGAGGAGGAGGGGTGGGTGAGAGGATGAGCAGGGGGAGTGACAGGATGAGGGGGTGAGAGGAGATGGGGGGGTGAGAGGATGAGGAGGGAGTGAATGAGAGAATGAGAAGGGGGTGAGAGGCTGAGGAGAGGTGGGTGAGAGGATGAGGAGGGGGAGTAAGAGGATGAGGGGAGTGAGAGGTTCAGCAGGGGTGAGTGAGAGGATGAGGAGGGGGTGAGTGAGAGGATGAGGAGGGGGTGAGAGGATGAGGAGAGGTGGGTGAGAGGATGAGGAGGGGGAGTAAGAAGATGAGGGAAGTGAGAGGTTCAGCAGGGGGGATTGAGAGGATGAGGAGGGGGGGAGTGAGAGGATGAGGAGGGGTTGAGTTAGAGGATGAGGAGGGGTGAGAGGATGAGGGGAGGGGTGGGTGAGAGGATGAGGATGAGGAGGGTGAGTGAGAGGATGAGGGGAGTGAGAGGATGAGGAGGGGGTGAGGAGAGGACGAGGAGGGGGGAGTGATACAACGAGGAGTGAGAGGATGAGGATGCATGGAGAGATGATGAGGAGGGGATGATGAGGAGGGGCAGAGAGGTTGTGGAGGAAGTGGAGAGGATGAAGAGAGTTGGGGGGAGTGCAAGGGGAGTGAGAGAATGAAGGGTGAAGCAAGAGAATGAGGAGGGGTGAGTGAGAGGAGGACGGGAGAGAGAGGAGGAGGAGGGGGGAGTGAGAAGATGAGGAAGGGGAGCAAGAAGCTGAGGAGGGGGAGTGAGAGGATGAGGAGGGGGAGAAGTGAGAGGATGAGGAGGGGTGAGTTAGAGGATGAAGGGTGAGTTAGAGGATGAAGGGGGAGTGAGAGGATGAGGAGGGGAGTAAGAGGATGAGAAGGGGGTGAAAGGATGAGGAAAGGGGAGTGAGAGGAGAAGGGGGGAGAGAGGATGAGTAGGGGGCAGTGAGAGCAGGGGGAGATGCGAGAGGATGAGGAGGGGTGAGTTAGAGGAGGAGGCGTGAGTTAGAGGATGAGGGGTGTTAGAGAATTAGGGGGAATAGTTAGGATGAGGAGGGGGAGTGAGAGGATGAGGACTGGGAGTGAGAGGATGAGGAGGTAGGAGTGAGAGGATGAGGAGGGAGGAGTGAGAGATGAGGAGGGAGGAGTGAGAGGATGAGGAGGGGGGAGTAAGAGGATGAGGAGGTAGGAGTGAAAGTATGAGGACTGGGAGTGAGAGGAGGGGGAGTGATATGATAAGGATGGGGAGTGAGAGGATGATGGGGGAGTAAGAGGATGAGGAGGTAGGAGTGAGAGGATGAGCAGGGGGAGAGAGAGGATGAGGAGGGGGAGTGCGAGGATGAGGAGGGAGGAGGGAGAGGATGAGGAGGGGAGAAGTGAGAGGATGAGGAGAGGATGAGGAGGGGAGACGTGAGAGGATGAGGAGAAAGAAGTGAGAGGATGAAGAGGGGAGGCGTGTGAGGATGAGGAGGGGTGAGTGAGAGGAAGAGGGAGTGAGAGGATGAGGATGGAGAGTTAGAGGATGAGGAGGCGAGAGTGAGAGGATGAGGAGGGGGGAGTGCGAGGATGAGGAGGGGGAGTGCGAGAATGAGATGGGGGAGTGAGAGGATGAGGATGGGGAGTGAGAGGATGAGGAGGGGGCAGTGAGAGGATGAGGAGGGGGGAGTGAGAGAATCAGGGGGAGTGAGAGGATGAGAAGGGGGAGTGAGAGGATGAGAAGAGGAGGAAGGGGAGAGTGAGAGGATGAGGGGGGAGTGAGAGGATGAGAAGGGAGTGAGAGGATGAGGAGGGGGAGTGAGAGGATGAGGAGGGGTGAGAAGATGAGAGAGTGAGAAGATGAGAGGGTGAGAAGATGAGGAGGGGTGTGTGAGGATGAGGAGGGAGTGAGAGGATGAGGACAGTGAGAGAGGATTGGTGGGTGAGAGAATGAGGAGGGGGTGTGAGAAGAGGATGAGGATGGGGGAGTGAGAGGAGGAGGAGGGGCGAGTGTGAGGATGAGGAGGGGGAGTGCGAGGATCAGGAGGGGGGAGTGAGAGGACAAGATGGAGGAGTTAGAGGATGAGTATGGGGAGTGAGAGGATGAGGAGAGGGGAGTACAAGGATGAGGAGGGGGGAGTGAGAGGATGAGAAAGGGGAGTGAGAGGATGAGAAGGGGGAGTGAGAGGATGAGGGGGTTAACATGCGAGAAGGACTTACAGAAGAGCAAAATCTAGAACAGGGGGGCGCAAACTTTTTTCCCTGCGCCCCCCTACCGGCGGTCCCCTCACTCCCGCGCCCCCCCTAACCCCCACTCACCTGCGCTCCGGCGTCATAACGTCACGTTGCCCTAGAAACGTGACGTCACATGACCTCACAGCGCCATTTTGATGCCGCGTTGCCATGGCGACGCAGGAAGGAAGCCGCCGGAGCCTAGGTAAGTGAAGGTTTACAGAGGCCCTGCAGCTCCCCCGGCACTTAATTTAAGTGCCTTCGGGAAGCGCGCGGGGCCTCTGTAAACCCCACGCCCCCCAGCCGGCAGTCTCGCGCCCCCCATGGGGGTCGCGCCCCCCAGTTTGCGCACCGCTGTTGTAGAAATCCAATCGGATAAGGCTCTTTCTGCACGCTTTTGCACAACTCCCAGCTACTAGAATATCCCCCTGTGTCTATCCAAGAGGAGGTTTTATTGTACTGACAAAAAACATCCCAAAATAAATTGTAATTAAGGCCGCGAGGTGTCACTGTATATAGAACATAGATCCAGTAGCACTCTCATTGTAAAATACTCATCTCTATCCCCCCACAAATAAGCAGGGGGACCCATTCAAAGCCCATAATGCGTATGGCTGAAGCATTAAAGCAAAGTGCAGTGCTGTACCAAAGTAGTAGTTTAGTTTAGACTGCCCTTGAATGGAGTTGAACACTTCCCCAGTGCTGGAATTAGACATAAAAGGTCTATGCAGCAACATAGAGTAGTTGTGTTTAGACGCATGGCTCTATTTTTTGGAGCAGAGCCGCAGCATATATACTGTAAGAACAGTTTCTTACTTCTGACGCGGTATGTTAGACTTATGGCACTTCAGATATGGAGGATTGTTTTGGGCAAATAAAAGGTTAAAAAAAAGTATCAGAGAAATGCAACTTGTGATACATCTCATTTTAATCTGTGCACCATGTAACTCCCCCAACTCATCCTACTCCCTCTCCCCAAGGTGCAAATTGGGGCAGAGACGCAGAATGTGATACATCTGATTATAATCTGTGCACCATGTAACTCCCCCCAACTCCTCCTACTGACTCTCCCCAAGGTGCATGCTGGGGCAGAGACACAGACTGTGATACATCTCATTATAATCTGTGCACCATGTAACTCCCCCCAACTCCTCTTACTGACTCTCCCCAAGGTGCAAGCTGGGGCAGAGACGCAGACTGTGATACATCTCATTATAATCTGTGTGCCATGTAACTCCTCCCCAACTCCTCTTACTGACTCTCCTCAAGGTGCATGCTGGGGCATACGCAGACTGTGATACATCTCATTATAATCTGTGATACTTTATCTTGCCATGAAGTCAATGCATTTGAACCCAGTGATACAGTATGTTGATCCCACTGCTGTCAGTGGCACTGTCCATATGTGTACTTGTGTCACCCAATGTATGTAATACAATGTATCACAGCAGCTGTGATTTTTATGACTGCTACTCAAGTTAACCACTTCTCAACCACTTGAAATTAAATGTCAACAGTAGCTGATTTCTCTATTATGACATCACGAGACAGTATCATTGAGCCTCCTAGGAGATGCCAGCAGCAGTGTTCTGTAATGACATCATGGAATCGCCTTAGAGACTGAGATAAATACACAAATGTAAACTTGTTTGTGCGTGACTTGAATTAGTTCCCGAAGGAAACCGTTAGTTTTGTGGACATCTCAGAGATAGGAAAAGTGTGGCGCTGTACGGAGAGACTAATTATCTCCACCTTAACTCTGTATCATGGCAGGTAGGAAGCAACATGACCTTTACATACCCAAAAAGAAATGGATAATATCTATATTTCTGAACTGTTTACTTTCACAATGTTTTATGGGGTACAGAACAGATAACATGACTCCTATCATTGGATGGGAGAAAGAAGACGGATGGGGTGGGGGCGCGGGGGGGAGGGACGGAGGTAGACAACACCCAGGGGGGTTAGGTACCTGGCCTTTATTGGATAATATTTTTTTTTATAAATGTCAAAACTGATTTATTATAGATACATACACACATATTTGTTTTATTGTATTTACTTTCATATCTGGCTTGTAATTCAAAATCTTAAATGATTTGAACAGTAATGTATAGAAAAGAACACATGTACTGTATACATAAATGTCAAAGCGGCAAACGTCTATGGGATCTATGGGATAGTAAAAAAAGACACAGGAACCTTAGTGTATACAGTAGGATTAGTTATGTATAAGGCATGCTTTTTCCTTGCCCTAAGTTTACAGTAGGTCAATAACTATTGGACCAATTCTACACCGTGGGGTGTAATGTTCGACTACTTTCAGCCATATCCTTAAATTATTGTCTACAGTAGTGTTTTTCAACCACGGATCCTAGGAACCCTAGGATTCCCCGGGCATCCCTAAAGGGTTCGCTGTAATATTCAGGTCATTTTAAAATTGTACTTAATACAGAAGAATTTACAGTACAATGCATCTTATCTCAGACGCGCTCTTGGAGAGGGTTGGGGTTCCTTACAATGCATCTGATCTCAGACGCGCTATTAGAGAGGGTTGGGGCTCCTTACAATGCATCTGATCTCAGAAGCGCTATTAGAGAGGATTGGGGTTCCTCACACTTCATCTGATCTCAGACGCACTATTAGATAGGGTTGGGGTATATTACAATGCATCTCATCTTAGACTCGTTGTTAGAGAGGGTTGGGGTCCCTCAGAATTTCACATATGGTTCCTTAACCAAAAAAAGGTTGGAAACCACTACTCTACAGTAATACAAAGGCCCCAAAAAAGACAAAGCCACAAAACGAGGGCAGAATCTGCCACTTGATTTACAGATATAACTGACCTGAGTGCTCCTCCAGATACCTCAATATACCAGACGTCTCAGAATACCACACCATAATATTACCACAAAATACCACAGTAGGAACAGGCAATTTTTATGTTTTTATTTTTATTTTTAAAGATCCAGTTCCGAAAGCTATGGTACATCTATATTTGTCATTGTGTTCATAGGTGGACATGAAAGCAGGTGATGGACTGCACAAGTTTTATATGCCAGTTGCCACTTTGTGTTGAAAACTACCTAGAAATAGTTTTCTGTCTGTGTTACATCCCAACACATCATATATGTATATGTATATATGTATATATATATATATATATATATATATATATATATATATATATATATATATACAGCTAAACCCCGTTATAACGCGGGTACTAACGGGGTCGCGAGAAAAAAAAATGGCCGCCGCGCTTTAGCGCATATTCATCCCGCGGGGCAGGAGATGGGAGCGGGCATGTCCCTCCGCTCCCCGCTTCCCCCTGTCACCGCGGGACAGGCCGCGGGGCAGGAGATGGGAGCGGGGATGTCCCTCCTGTTCCCGCTTCCCCCTGTCACCGCGGGACAGGCCGCGGGGCAGGAGATGGGAGCGGGGATGTCCCTCCTGTCCCCGCTTTCCCCTGTCACCGCGGGACAGGCCGCGGGGCAGGAGATGGGAGCGGGGATGTCCCTCCTGTCCCCGCTTCCCCCTGTCACCGCGGGACAGGCCGCGGGGCAGGAGATGGGAGCGGGGATGTCCCTCAGGTCGCCGCTTACCTCAGATTCCGCTGCCTGCACGGAGGTGGTAGCGGGGGGTTTCTTCTCCCCACCGCTGTCCCTGGCGCTCCCGCTGCCTGCGCGGGAGGAGGGGGGGAGCGGGTGGTGGTGCTGGTCGCGGCCTTTCCTCTGCTCCGACCCCACCCCCCGTCTGGGTAGAGTGAGAGAGTGTGTGTGTGTATGTATATATGGGAGAGAAAGTGTGTGTGTGTATATGGGTGTGTGTATGTGGGTGTGAGTGTGTGTAAGTGTCTGTGAGTGTGTGTAAGTGTCTGAGTGTGTGTAAGTGTGTGTAAGTGTGTGTGAGTGTCTAAGTGTGTCTAAGTGTGTGTAAGTGTCTGTGAGTGTGTGTAAGTTTGTCTAAGTGTGTGTAAGTGTCTGTGAGTGTGTGTAAGTGTCTGAGTGTGTGTGAGTGTCTGTGAGTGTCTAAGTGTGTCTAAGTGTGTGTAAGTGTCTGAGTAAGTGTGTCTAAGTGTGTGTAAGTGTCTGTGAGTGTGTGTAAGTGTCTGAGTGTGTGTGTAAGTGTGTGTGAGTGTCTGTGAGTGTCTAAGTGTGTCTAAGTGTGTGTAAGTGTCTGAGTGTGTGTGTAAGTGTGTGTAAGAGCCGGAGCCGGAGTGGGAGGTGGGAGGTTTGACAGGGAGGGGGGGCGTGGCTTGAGCGGAGGGACCCGCTACTCTCCCCCCCTCCCTCCACGGACTGCAGGAGGGAGCTGCTACTCTCCCCCCCCCCCCTCCCTACACGGGCTGCAGGAGGGACCCGCTACTCTCCCCCCCCCTCCCCGGACTGCAGGAGGGAGCTGCTACTCTCCCCCCCCCCTCCCCGGACTGCAGGAGGGAGCTGCTACTCTCCCCCCCTCCCCGGACTGCAGGAGGGAGCTGCTACTCTCCCCCCACTCCCTCCACTGGCTGCAGGAGGGACCCGCTACTCTCCCCCCCCCCCTCCCTCCACGGACTCGGGCTGGAGCACTCATACATACACACATACACACACACACACACACAGGCACTCACGCACTCATACACACACACGCGCGCACACACATGCAGGCACTCGCGCACTCACACACACACAGACAGGCACTCACACACACAGACCGCTAAACCCCCCCGCCGCAGTACAGGGCCCGCCGTAGCCGCAGCGCAGGGCCCCGCCACCCCCCCAACCCCCACAGCACAATGACTTCCCACACCCTTAACTTTGTGAAACAAAAGTCACAAGACGTACAGGCAAAATACATCTGTTAAAGTGCAGTTGTCTGTTTATTTCTATATAATAATTGTGTGCAGTGTGCAGTGTGTGTGCAGTGTGTGTGCAGTGTGTCAGTGTGAGCAATGAGCAGTGTGTGTGCAGTGTGTGTGCAGTGTGTCAGTGTGAGCAATGAGCAGTGTGTGTGCAGTGTGCAGTGTGTGTGCAGTGTGGCAGTGTGAGCAATGAGCAGTGTGTGTGCAGTGAGTGTGTGCAGTGTGTGCAGTGTGCAAAAAAAAAAATGTAAAAAAAAAATTTTTTCAAAAATTTTTTTTTTTTTTTTTTTTTTTTAAAAACGGGAGCCACGGGAAAACCGCGTTATAACCGAATCGCGGTATAACGAGGCGCGTTATAACGGGGTTTAGCTGTATATATATATATAACCACTCCTAGTCAAAGTCTCTGGACGAAACGCGTCGGAGTGGGGGTGCTAGGCAGGACCCCTGACCCACTGGCTCACGTAACTATGTTACCCAGCACCAATGCTAATTATTTTTCTGGACTGTGACTTTCATTATTATTTTTTCATTAGGGGCACTGACTACTTACACAGGGTTATGTAATAGGTGTCTATTAGGCATTTTCCTACACATGCTATATTACTACTCACACAATTCCACACACCCAGGGATCATATTCCAATTTACCACCTTTCCCACATAGGATTCATGCTGAAGGTACTGGTCAAAAGATTGTTGTATATTCATGCAGATGTGTGTTGCCTGGTGACTGTCAATGATTTTTTGACTAGTCTACCGCTTGGTGTGTGATGTGAATTTTCTTTAGCTCTGTTTAGGTGCCTTTTGAACCCAATAACCCATTGTGAATTATTTGATTTACCCTAGTGTTGTTTAAGTCACTATTCTACTCATGTATAGGGTCGACAATGCATGTCGTTCCCTAGTGTTGTTAATTGGTGCTTAAAAGGGAACAACCGTGACAGGGGTCCATGCCTATTTTTTAAGTGTTTTTAATCATGTACTGTTTATTTAATTCTTCTTTGCATTGTGTCAAATAAATAAATTAATTAATTTTTTGCATACCTGAGTGCTCCCATACGGGTTACTTTTTTCTCTTTCTTTTTATATTATCCACAACCCGTGAGCACCGCCAAACCTTACCTATGTAAGACAAACAGGATATTTCTTTGGCCTATGGTGGCATAACTTATGTAAAAAGTAGATGCGAGGTTTTCCTTTCCCACCCCTCCCCCTTGTTTTTTCCTTCGTTATTTGAATATATATATATATATATATATATATATATATATATATATATATATATATATATATACAGTATATAGATTAAACCCCATATATTGAGCTAAAATGTACGGGTGCTCTGGTGTTTCAATACATAGCAATGCTATGAATAGAAGGCAATCATGGAGCTTGCTTAAAAATGTATTTAAATATTGAAACTTCTGACCACTATTGATCAGAGTAGTGGTATGTAACATTGATAATCAAATAAATGTGTTTTCCCAGCAAGCCATTATCCCTGTTAGTGCTTGCTATTCATAACAAAACAAAGACCCCCAAAAACTTTATTCAAAACCAGAACCAAAACCCCAAATTTTTTAAAGGCAAAATAAAAATACCAAGCCAAGTGAGCATCTCTATGTATTTCATATGTATTTGATATCAAGAATATCTTTTAGCAGGTCTGTTAAAGCAGTCCTAACCCCCCAAAGTCAGGCTTTCAGGATATCCCAGCTTCAGCGGAGGTGGCTCAATCCGTCCCTGCTTCAGCACAGCTCGCTCAAGCAGTCTCTGCTTCAGCACAGGTGACTCAAGCAGAGGCTGATTGAGTGATTGTGCCACCTGTGCTAATGCTGGAATATCCTGAAAAGGTAACCTGTTAGGGGGGGGGGGGGGGCTTGATGACTGGAGTTGAGTCCCCGTGTGTTAAAGAAATGTGCCTTGAATGTGCTTTTCTGGCCCTTCACTTTTACCTTTCTTCCTTACAGATCAGTTTTTTAATTCCTCTGCTGTGAACCCTCCACCGACCTGCAGTGCTCCTGCAGTCACCACTGCTTACCCTTCATGGAGCAACAGCTTCCACCCAGTAGGGAGGAATACAGAAGTCTACAGACATGGGGCCCAAGGCATGATTTTGCAACAAGGGTCTGCAGGAACACCAATGTATCTACAGCAGATCCCACAGGCAACACGCGCTTACCCTCGTGTATCGGACATGAACGGAGGATTCTACCACACTGCAACAGGAGGATACACAGGATTTGCAGGACAGGTTAGGGGAGAAGCCACAACGCAGCCTGTTACTTTCCGTCCCAACACACATTTGGAAAGACGTGCTACAATAGGGCCTTGTATAATGGCCACCCAGTATGCACAACTTCAGCAGCCAACATTCATACCCCTTAGAGGAATGCACGTTCAGGATAGGACATACCACCCAGTTCCTGGCCAATATGCTCCAACTGGTGGCAACACAGCACAGATTGGCTCCTTCTTACAGACACCCACTGGGCAGCCAATAACCTCCCCCAGGGGGAAAAGCCCAAGACCGTCCTATCCACTGGCTCATTATTCGGCAGCCCCTGATCCCCAAGCAACCAGGATAGCCGAAAACGTAAAAGTAGGAGGAGTGTCAGGTGGGTAAGGCAAACCAGGTTCAGTTGGGGGAGCACAAGGGGCAAAAAAGGAGAGATCTAGATGCCCAAATAATAGCATTTCCCCCAGTTGTTGCTATTGCAGCTAAACGTTTGTGGATGTTCCTTAAGTTGAATGCCGCTTTGTTACATAAATTGATAATATGCAAAACTGAGTATCTACTGTAGTGTATTGGTTTTCCCATTGACAAATAACACACAGGGACTTGTGAAACTCTTGTTGGCCTTTTATCATAATCTGCCCTCTTTATCACTAATGATATCCTCACCAATAAAACCTACTTCTCTTCGTCTTCATCACTCCACCATCATTATTGTGATAAAACATGGATATCTCTCATAATTTTGCATTGTGTACAGTAGTTCTTTGCACTGATTTCCATGTGTAATTAGCTTCATTCCCTTTCCCCACTGCATTGTGTTGCAGACCTTACAAGGTGAGATATGGAGAATCTTTACTAATCATTGTTCAAAATCTTCTCCTTGACCGATACCATTACCTGTTATAAAGATCTTTAATTACGGTCATTCGCCACTGTAGGGTTACAAATATATAGAACTCTACAGTATGTAGTCCTCGCCAATACTGAAGGGATTAAGCATGTGTTTGCTTTTCTTCCTTTGTGTTATTATGTACAATGTGTTGGTATTTATGATAATTGATTATTTCTCCTTTTTGATTTTGTTACAGTGTGTCAGACTTCGCTTGGAGCCCAACATATTTCCCAGGCCAGTTTAATTACACAAGGAGCAGTTCAGTTTGCTGCTAATGAAAAAAGTGAACCGCTTCTAATGTACCCAACTCAACCAGCTCGGAAGCAGAGCCACCTCTCAAAGTTACATATTGATGTGCAAAGCAACAAAGAGTTATGTGTGCCAGTGTGGAAAAGGGGTGGGTTAAAAGATATGAAGAAGAGATCTTCAGAGGTGAAGGCCCCCTCACATATTGCTCAGAAGGTTCGTAATAACGTGCTGAGTTCAGTGAAGACTGAGTGTCCGTCAAAGTCTGAGGGAGAACCAAAGTGCTCCACAGTGGAAACAAAGAAGAAAAAGATCCTTTCTTCAGCTGCAAAGGATCAAGTCCCTCAAACTGCACTGCAAAAGAAGGTAAAACCAATGTCAAAGCCAGTAAATCATTCTTCTGCTCCTATACAAGGGAAGTCACCCCATGGTCCACAATCTGGTGACGAGGCTGTTCTGTTAAAAAAGATGAAATGTGTTTGTCTCTCAGGTGCCCACATTTTCAATAAGGTATCTGAAAAGATGCAGCAAAGCCGCGAAGGTACAATGGATGCAAAGACACCTGCTGTTACTCATATTAATCCTAAACTGAAGAAAACTAAGGAGATAGGGATCAAACGTAAAGATGCAAAGACTCCTGCAGTTACTCATAGTCCTGAGCGGAAGACACCTCAGGAGATGGGGATCAAACGTAAAGATGCAAAGACTCCTGCAGTTACTCATAGTCCTGAGCGGAAGATACCTCAGGAGATAGGGATCAAACGTAAAGATGCAAAGACTCCTGCAGTTACTCATAGTCCTGAGCGGAAGACACCTCAGGAGATGGTGATCAAACGTAAAGATGCAAAAACTCCTGCAGTTACTCATAGTCCTGAGCGGAAGACCCCTCAGGAGATGGGGATCAAATGTAAAGATGCAAAGTCTCCTGCAGTTACTCATAGTCCTGAGCGAAAGACACCTCAAGAGATGGGGATCAAACGTAAAGAGAACAGCAATATCAAGCAGCTAGTGAAGAAAACAAAGAACCAGACCAGAGTTTTCAGTTTTGAGCAAGCGCTGGCTTGTGGTACTGATAATAACCCCAAAGCTCTCAAATGAAAAAGTGCTAATCAGCCTGGAATTAATACAGAAGTCCTTGGGAAGGGCAAGAAGTCATTGGAACCTTCTGAACAAGGAAAGGTGAAAGCCCATCACAGCAACCTCAGCCTCCAAATGATTAACGCTGTTCAATTATTTCACCCATTGGGTAAAAAAGCAGGTCCCACAGGTCCAGGGGCACCCGCAGGATCCATTACACTTGGAAATAAGCTTGGACCAATGCAAGGACGCCAAAGCCAGACTTCTGCTTCTCATGTTCAGTGGTCTCTTACTGATGCGATTAAAAGGTTCATGGCCAAAAAACAGGACAGTATTTCTGGAATTAAAGGAGTCGGTATTAATGCCAGGCCTAGGCTATTTAAAATACATGAGTACACAAGACCTGACATTAAAACCAGTGAAATCAAACAACATGGGGAAAACAAAGCTTCAGTTATAGAGAATCCCAAACACTTCCCAGTGATATCCATAGAACAGGAAGCTGCAGTAAGATGCATTGAAAAGGTCAGCCAAACCACTATCCCCATTCCAGCTCCTGGCATTAAAACCAGTGAAATCAAACAACGTGGGGAAAACAAAGCTTCAGTTATAGAGAATCCCAAACACTTCCCAGTGATATCCATAGAACGGAAAGCTGCAGTGACATGCATTAAAAAGGTCAGCCAAACCACTATCCCCATTCAAGCTCCTTTCAACCAGAAGCACCAGATTTCTAACCTGCAGCACCAGCTTTCTAACCTGCAGCTTCCTATCAATGTACCCAGTAGAGTGGACAACTTCACTCCATCCTTCTGTCAACAGCCTCTCCAAGAGCTTGAGGTCTCCATACCTATTCCACCAGAACAGAGAGAGGAGAGAGAGGCTATGAAAAGGAAAGCACAACTGGAGAGGGAGTAAGCCTGTCAACATACCTCCAATGGGAGGCTACAGTGCTTTGTTCAGAGGCAGGAGGATCATAACATCTCTAAACGTTACAGATACCCACCATCGAGACTTATTTCGCCCATGAGCTACTTAGGCCCTAAAAAAAAAAAAAAAAAAAAAAACCCTGACTAATCTGTAAATGATGCCAAGCTCTGTGACTATCTGTAAATAAGATTTATATTTATAAGTCAGTTTGTAACATATTTTACTAAGAATATATTTAAAACTCTTCAATAAAATGTATCTATTTTTAATTGAACTCTTTATTTACTAAAGAAATTATTTACAAATGCCAAGGGTTAATCAAATTCTGCAAATTAACTTTAGATTACCCTCTTGATGATATGAGAGAGAGAGAGAGAGAGAGAGAGAGAGAGAGAGAGAGAGAGAGAGAGAGAGAGATAAGTAAGTCAGACCCCACATATGAGAGAGAAACAGATAATAGTTAACTATATGCTTTGTCATGTTGGATGTTGTATGTATGTACTGTATGTCTTTATTTATATAGCGCCATTTATGTAGAAAGCGCTTCACCGCAGTAATACACGTGACAATCATATAAATAATACAAATAACAGATCATGGGAATAAGTGCTTCAGACATAAAAGTAACATTTAGGAAAAGGAGTCCCTGCTCCGAAGAGCTTACAATCTAATTGATAGGTAGAACATACAGAGACAGTAGAAGGGCGTTCTGGTAAGTGCGTCTGCAATGGGCCAAGCTTTTTGTATGCGGTCTATAGTATCAGCCACGGAGCTACTCACATGCTTCTTTAAGCAGATGTGTTAGAATGTGGGTCTTAAAGGTGGATAGAGAGGGTGCTAGTCGGGTATTGAGGGGAAGGGCATTCCAGAGGTGAGGGGCAGTCAGTGAGAAAGGTTTAAGGCGAGAGAGGGCTTTAGATACAAAAGGGGTAGATAGAAGACATCATTGGGTGGATCGCAAGAGTCGGGGTGGTGCATAGCTGTTACGCCGGAGTAGCCCGCAGACCAGACTTGTCCCTAGAACTGAGGTGGCAGGTATGAATACACACACCGACAGAGCGAGGGACATGTCCGGGTTGTGGTATTAGATGGTGCCAGGCCAGATGGGGTGTATTGCGAGAATACTTGCCGATACCGTTTTCCCAGGAGAATGGTCGTTGCCGTTGCCGAGATCAGGGGTAGGAGATGTATGGAGGAATCGAGATGAGTGCCGAGGTCGAAGGGAGCCAGAAGGTACTTAAACAAGAACAATCCGAAGTCGAGAGCCAAAGGGGGTAGTCTGCCAAGCCGCGTCTAAACCGAGAGTATAAAAGAACAAGCACTGTGAAACACCCATACAAAAACTATGACGAGCGAGGAAGCACAGAACAGAGAGGGTATATAAAGCTGGAACAGCCAACCAGGAGAGGGGGCGTGCTTGGAGGAGCCCAGGGAGCTTCAGTGCATTGGCTGCTGTTCTTAGAGCTCAGGTGACACTCAGCAAGAGCCAGATTGTAACCATGCGGTGTTTGGGGGCGGAGCCTGAGTGGGGATAAGTTCAAGGGCTTTTGTGTGTGCACTGTAAGTCCAACGTGTGCATGAGAGGAAGCAACGTGGGGTGCGCACGTGCGTGCAGGGCGGCAATTCCGCGCCGATGGCTGCGGCGCAGAGCGAGGAGGAAGAACCTCGTGGAGCGTCCCACCATGCCGAGGGGTTAGTGATGAAGCTGAAGGGGGCTTGCGTGGTTGTAGTGGAAGGGTCTGAGCAGTGTAAGGAGAGAGCCGTGAGCTCCGCCTGAGCCGCTGTGTGCTCACATTCCTAACAATAGCGAGAAATTGGTGCTGAGCTGTGAGGAGGGGCAGAAGAGTGTAAAGCTTTAAAAGTGAGGAGGAGAATTGAGTGTGAGATACGGGATTTGATAGGAAGCCAGGAGAGGGATTTCAGCAGGGGAGACGCTTAGACAGATTTAGGAAAGAGTAGAGTGATTCTGGCAGCAGCATTTAGGATAGATTGTAGGGGAGACAGGTGAGAGGCAGTAAGACCGGACAGCAGAAGGTTCCAGTATTTGAGATGGTAAAGAATGAGGGTCTGTGTCAGAGTTTTAGCTTCGCGCAACAGTGGAAGGGCGTATCTTTGTAATATTGCGGAGGAAAAACGACAGGTTTAGCTACCTTTTGAATGTGAGAGAGGAGTCTGTGAGCCCCAGGGCAGCGTGCTTGGGCTACTGCATGTATAGTAGTTCTTCCAACAGTAATGTGGAAGGTGGTAGTAGGGCCAGGTTTGGCATGAAATATAAGGAGTTCTGTTTTTGACATGTTAAATTTAATTCGGCGGAGGATCATGTTGCATTGGGCTTCTCTTCCTTGTGTTTATACTGTACAATGTCACATACCCAGTAGCACTCCTTAAGACAAATATATATGGTGAGGTGGGTCTGGGGTTGAGTTTACATGGGTTTGTGTGGCAGATTTAAATTGTTTGGAGGTCTGTGACTCCTCCCCGTTTCCAAACTTACTCTGCCCACCTTTAAAGCAGCAGTCCAAGCTGTCGTTTAAAAAAAAAAATCCCTGCTGTTACTCATATTAATCCTAAACTGAAGAAAACTAAGGAGATAGGGATCAAACGTAAAGATGCAAAGACTCCTGCAGTTACTCATTGTCCTGAGCGGAAGACACCTCAGGAGATGGGGATCAAACGTAAATATGCAAAAACTCCTGCAGTTACTCATAGTCCTGAGCGGAAGACACCTCAGGAGATGGGGATCAAACTTAAAAATGCAAAGACTCCTGCAGTTACTCATTGTCCTGAGCGGAAGACACCTCAGGAGATCGGGATCAAACGTAAAGATGCAAAGACTCCTGCAGTTACTCATAGTCCTGAGCGGAAGACCCCTCAGGAGATGGGGATCAAATGTAAAGATGCAAAGTCTCCTGCAGTTACTCATAGTCCTGAGCGAAAGACACCTCAAGAGATGGGGATCAAACGTAAACAGAACAGCAATATCAAGCAGCTAGTGAAGAAAACAAAGAACCAGACCAGCGTTTTCAGATTTGAGCAAGCGCTGGCTTGTGGTACTGATAATAACCCCAAAGCTCTCAAAAGAAAAAGTGCTAATCAGCCTGGAGTGAATTCAGAAGTCCTTGGGAAGGGCAAGAAGTCATTGGAACCTTCTGAACAAGGAAAGGTGAAAGCCCATCCCAGCAACCTCAGCCTCCAAATGATTAACTCTGTTCAAGTATTTCACCCATTGGGTAAAAAAGCAGGTCCCACAGGTCCAGGGGCACCCGCAGGATCCATTACACTTGGAAATAAGCTTGGACCAATGCAAGGATGCCAAAGCCAGACTTCTGCTTCTCATGTACAGTGGTCTCTTACTGATGCGATTAAAAGGTTCATGGCCAAAAAACAGGACAGTATTTCTGGAATTAAAGGAGTCGGTATTAATGCCAGGCCTAGGCTATTTAAAACACATGAGTACACAAGACCTGACATTAAAACCAGTGAAATCAAACAACATGGGGAAAACAAAGCTTCAGTTATAGGGAATCCCAAACACTTCCCAGTGATATCCATAGAACAGGAAGCTGCAGTAAGATGCATTGAAAAGGTCAGCCAAACCACTATCCCCATTCCAGCTCCTGGCATTAAAACCAGTGAAATCAAACAACGTGGGGAAAACAAAGCTTCAGTTATAGAGAATCCCAAACACTTCCCAGTGATATCCATAGAACGGAAAGCTGCAGTGACATGGATTAAAAAGGTCAGCCAAACCACTATCCCCATTCAAGCTCCTTTCAACCAGAAGCACCAGCTTTCTAACCTGCAGCTTCCTATCAATGTACCCAGTAGAGTGGACAACTTCACTCCATCCTTCTGTCAACAGCCTCTCCAAGAGCTTGAGGTCTCCATACCTATTCCACCAGAACAGAGAGAGGAGAGAGAGGCTATGAAAAGGAAAGCACAACTGGAGAGGGAGTAAGCCTGTCAACATACCTCCAGTGCTTTGTTCAGAGGCAGGAGGATCATAACATCTCTAAACGTTACGGATACCCACCATCCAGACTTATTTCCCCCATGAGCTACTTAGGCCCTAAAAAAAAAAAAACCTGACTAATCTGTAACTGATGCCAAGCTCTGTGACTATCTGTAAATAAGATTTATATTTATAAGTCAGTTTGTAACATATTTTACTAAGAATATATTTAAAACTCTTCAATAAAATGTATCTATTTTTAATTGAACTCTTTATTTACTAAAGAAATTATTTACAAATGCCAAGGGTTATTGAAATTCTGCAAATTAACTTTAGATTACCCTCTTGATGATACGAGAGAGAGAGAGAGAGAGAGAGAGAGAGAGAGAGAGAGAGAGAGAGAGAGAGAGGAGAGATAAGTAAGTCAGACCCCACATATGAGAGAGAAACAGATAAATATTTAACTATATGCTTTGTCATGTTGGATGTTGGATGTATGTATGTACTGTATGTCTTTATTTATATAGCGCCATTTATGTAGAAAGCGCTTCACCGCAGGAATACATGTGACAATCATATAAATAATACAAATAACAGATCATGGGAATAAGTGCTTCAGACATAAAAGTAACATTTAGGAAAAGGAGTCCCTGCTCCGAAAGGCTTACAATCTAATTGGTAGGTAGAACATACAGAGACAGTAGAAGGGCGTTCTGGTAAGTGCGTCTGCAATGGGCCAAGCTTTTTGTATGCGGTCTATAGTATCAGCCACGGAGCTACTCACATGCTTCTTTAAGCAGATGTGTTAGAATGTGGGTCTTAAAGGTGGATAGAGAGGGTGCTAGTCGGGTATTGAGGGGAAGGGCATTCCAGAGGTGAGGGGCAGTCAGTGAGAAAGGTTTAAGGTGAGAGAGGGCTTTAGATACAAAAGGGGTAGATAGAAGACATCATTGGGTGGATCGCAAGAGTCGGGATGGTGCATAGCGAGAAATTAGAGCTGAGCTGTAAGGAGGGGCAGAAGAGTGTAAAGCTTTAAAAGTGAGGAGGAGAATTGAGTGTGAGATACGGGATTTGATAGGAAGCCAGGAGAGGGATTTCAGCAGGGGAGACGCTGAGACAGATTTAGGAAAGAGTAGAGTGATTCTGGCAGCAGCGTTTAGGATAGATTGTAGGGGAGACAGGTGAGAAGCAGTAAGACCGGACAGCAGAAGGTTCCAGTATTTGAGATGGTAGAGAATGAGGGTCTGTGTCAGAGTTTTAGTTGTCGAGCAACAGTGGAAGGGCGTATCTTTGTAATATTGCGGAGGAAAAAACGACAGGTTTAGCTACCTTTTGAATGTGAGAGAGGAGTCTGTGACCCCCAGGGCAGCGTGCTTGGGCTACTGCATGTATAGTAGTTCTTCCAACAGTAATGTGGAAGGTGGTAGTAGGGCCAGGTTTGGCATGAAATATAAGGAGTTCTGTTTTTGACATGTTAAATTTAAGTCGGCGGAGGATCATGTTGCATTGGGCTTCTCTTCCTTGTGTTTATACTGTACAATGTCACATACCCAGTAGCACTCCTTAAGACAAATATATATGGTGAGGTGGGTCTGGGGTTAAGTTTACATGGGTTTGTGTGCGCAGATTTAAATTGTTTGGAGGTCTGTGACTCCTCCCCGTTTCCAAACTTACTCTGCCCACCTTTAAAGCAGCAGTCCAAGCTGTCGTTTAAAAAAAAAAAATCCCTTTGATATGTGCATCAATACAATCCACACATTGATAAGTAATTAGCTAAGTTGCGATTGATCGGTGAAGATTCGGCTCAGGGGTTCACTAAATGGTTGCCAGTGCAGCAGAAGAGGACCAAAAATGCAAAGTTCTCTGTGGTGATCATGTGACCAGGCAGTCACTGGATACAATTGAGTTTTGCACAAATAATCACAAAAAAGCACAGATACATATAATACAAACAGTGATTCCCTGGCGCACTATTACAGATATTAAACCTGACTGATGAAAGTAGTCCCATGAATCAATTGATGATAAGAATGAGATCCACAGTCCACAATGTCCCGTTCTTTTAGATTGGAGACTTGTCTGGAAATAGAAATGAAACAACCATTGCGCAGTACCCTATGGTCAGTGTTCCACACCCCCACCGTTGCTATCTACTTACTTAAAAATAGATAATAATGGGCCTCAAAAGGTTTCTTTATTCTCCTCGCGGTTGGCTCCAACTGATTCCTGCTACTGGTAACACGATCCTTTTTTTCAGCATCAGCAACGCCATACACCGATTGGGAACAGAAATGGGCACCAATAGTGTGATACTATAACATTTATTGTTTAAAATAACAGGCTTAAAAACATGCACTCACATGATATAACGCCCTATGCGTGTCCTACAACGTGCCGTCCGCTTAACATGCGAGGATGCCGAGGGATTGCAGAAGGAGGCTGGTGTCGGCGTGGATCCCCGTTTCGTGGCCGCGACTCGGAGCGCCTGGTCCCTCCTCCGCTGACGTTCTCTGCCAATCAACCTCTTCTCCTCACACAGGGTCTGCACGTCGCGGTACGTCCTGCAAGCTCCACCCTACGCGCGTTTCTTGACTCTGACGTCACTTCTTCAGGGGTAATGGAGCTGTGGGGGCACTGGAGGTAATTTATACCTTTGTGCCTAGCAGTCGAGGGGTTCCCATTGGATGAATGTCCTCACTGGGAACTCCTACTAATTGTCCACTTATATACTGATGACGGGCAATTTGTGTACAACAGGTTTAACCACTTCATGCCTGGACAGCAATAAGTACTAAATACATACATTTTGGCATGCTATGAATCGTTTTAAAAGGACATTATTGATACATCATGATGTCAATACATCTAATAAAATACATGAATAAAACTCTAATACATATAAAAATAAAAATAAAAAGTAATTAACAACCTTGTGGCTTCTTATTATTAATGTGCAAGATAGCTGTTGCGCTAGCTCCCTGCCAATGTCAGCATAGAGGACCCAGAGGTGGAAAGAGAATACTTTGGATACAAAAATCAGGTAACCTGGTTAGGTAATGATCAACATCAGCAGTATACAGACTTAACTATCCCTCAGGAATGCTGCCAAGTCAAATTCAATGTTAAGTCCTCTTGGGGTCATGGTTTTAAGGGTATATATCCAGTAGCTTTCGCGTCTGGATATAAGAATTATTTTATCACCCCCCTCCAATTCTGCTTGGGACATTCAATCCCTTTGCAGATTAACCCTTCCGGATTTTGTCCATGTTTATTTTTAAAGTGACTGGAGACCCTATGTGTCTCCAGACCCCTTTTAATGTTGTAAACATGTTCCGCAAGACGTCGTTTCAATGGTCTACCTGTTCGCCCTACATATTGTAGTCCACATGGGCACTCTAACAGGTAGACACAAAAGGAGTCTTGCAGGAAATGAATGATTTAATGGGAAATTTAATCCCTGTGACATTGGATTGAAATTGGTTACATTTGAAGCTGTATCTACAGCCGATACATTTATCGCATATAAAGAATCCATCCAATTCCTTTAGCCATGTTGTATTTTGTGCTTTCATGGAATTGAACGGACAGCTCGGGGATAATTTGAGTTTTAAATTATCGGCTTTTTTAAACACTATCTGAGGCTGTTTTGGTAATATTGATTTGAGGATATTATCACCCTGTAGGATGCCCCAATGTTTCCTAATTATTTGTGTTATTTTGTTTGACATCCCATTATATTTGGTAATGAAGGGAATGAACTCTACACCATCTGATTGTTTTGATCTCTTATTGTCCATATAGACAAGGTCATCTCTATTGATACTTTTTACAGTTTCTAAGGCTCTCACAACCATATTTGGATTATATTCTCTCTGGATAAACTTATCCTTAAGATCATTGGCCTGCATCTCAAATATCTCCGGTTGAGAGCAATTCCTTTTAGTTCTTAGGAACTGGCCCTTAGGAATATTATTAATCCATCTATGGTTGTGATGGCTAGATGCCAGAAGATACGTGTTAGCATCTACCTTTTTATAAAAGGTCTTAGTCTCAATGGACCCCTTCTCGATGAACAATATGAGATCTAAAAAGTCTATACTTGATGGGCTAGTGTTGAATGTGAATTTTAAATTCATATTATTGTTGTTCAAGTATGTTTTGAACTTCCCAAGTTCTTCAGTGTCTCCTCCCCAGATACATAGCACGTCGTCTATATAGCGTTTCCATAGTACAAGGCTCGCCCCAAATGGGCCGCCTGAATGGATATATTCCTCCTCCCACATGCCCATAAAAATGTTGGCATAACTGGGGGCGAACCTTGACCCATGGCAGTGCCACATATCTGGAGGAAGAAGCTGTTGTCATAACTGAAATAATTATGCATGAGTATATAGCGTATCCCCTCTAGTATGAATTCTCTAAATCCCTGTTCAAGACTGTCGTCTTGATTTAGCACCCTTCTAATTGCTCTGATACCTAAATCGTGATTTATAACGGTATACAGAGACGTCACATCACACGTGACCCAAATGTAATGATCTTCCCATTTTAGGTCCCTAACCAAATTCAGTATGTGTGTTGTGTCTCTTAGAAAAGACGGGATTTTGGGGACATAATTCTGCAGAGTGGAGTCAATGAACTGCGACAAATTGGATGTCAGTGATTTTATCCCCGATATAATGGGGCGTCCGGGGGGATTCCAAAGATCTTTGTGGATCTTTGGAATAAAATAGAAAATTGGAATCCTTGGCTGTGATATATCCAAGAATTCCAATTCACTTATGGAGATATTTCCATCCAAGAATCCCTTATGTAGATATTCTTGAAGTGCTGTTTTAAACTCTATGGATGGATTGTACGGCAGTTTTTTATATGTAGTTCCATCGCTTAGGATTCTCAAGGACTCTTGTTTATAATAGTCAGAGTCCATAATGACTATGCCTCCCCCTTTGTCTGCAGACTTAATTACAATTTGTTTGTTACTTTCTAGACTCTTAACTGCATCTTTTTCTAGTTTACTCAGATTATGTTTAGGGATTTTGAACTCACTAGTTGCCTTTTCCATATCCTGAATGACTAGTTCAGTAAATGTTTCTAAGAAACTACCCTTAATGTGTTTAGGATAAAACACTGAGGGCCTTTACATTATGATACATTACATTTTTAATTCAGAGTTGTTTAAAAAAAAAGTACTACTACTAGTAGCATTATACTAAAAAATAATACAGATGCACAGTAATACCCTCTATAGATATACCAAGAATTGTTAAGTGTGAGTGTGTGTGTGTGAGTTTATGACATGTGGAAGGAAGGTGGAGGGGTGAGAGTAATGGCGAGGGGAAGGGGCTGAAGGAGAGACATGGCGAGGGGAGGAGGGTGAAAGAGACATGGCGAGGGGAGGAGGGTGAAAGAGAGACATAGGGAGGGGGGTGAAATAGAGACATGGGAATGGGTTTAAAAGAGAGACATGGGGAGCAGGTGAAAGAGACATGGGGAGTGGGTGAAAGAGTCATGGGGAGCGGCGGTGAAGAGACATGGGAGCAGTGGTAAAGAGACATGGGGAGAGGGGTTGAAAGAGACATTGGGAGGGGAGGGTGAAAGAGACATGGGGAGGTGATCGAGAGACATTTAGAGGGGGGTGATAGAGAGACATTTGGAGGGGGGGGATGATAGAGAAACACGAGGAGGGGGTGCAAGAGACATAGAGAGGGGGGTGAAAGAGAGCCATGGGGTGGGGCGTGAAAAAGAGACATGGGGAGAGGGGTGAAAGAGACATGGGGAGGGGGGGTGAAAGAAAGACATGGGGGGAGTGAAAGAAAGCCATGGGGAGGGTGGGTCCATGATCCTCAGTTGCTTGAAGAGTAGGCCCGGGTGAGTAGTTTTTTCTTCTTCACAGGTCCGGGAGATGTTGATCGGACGGCTTCTTAGGGTCAAATAAGACATGACAGACCTTATATAAGGCCTGTGACATCACATTTGACTGACAAATGATATATCCACCAATCTAATTGGTGGATGTACCATGTGATGGCTTCCATTTTATTTTTTGGCAGAAATGACATCATCTTAAGTGATTGGATAATAAAGGAACTATTGGATCTCAATATAAATGTAGAAAATATGCAGGGCCAAAGCTATGACAATGCTGCAAATATGCGGGGAAAGCATAATGGAGTTCAAAGACATGTTGAACATGAACCCACGTGCGTTTTATGTACCATGTAGTTCTCATTATTTGAACCTAGTGGTTAACAACACTGCCAAACCCAATATAGGTGCCATTTAATTTTTGAGCTTAATTCAACCGTTGTATAATTTCTTCCCCAGGTCCACCAACAGATAGATCATTCTTTTAAAATCCTTACCCAATTTAACACTAAAGAGAGTTTGTGAAACACGTTGGGAGTCTCGTATTGATGCAGTTAGACCAATTCGATACCATCTGGGAGCGCTCTATGTTGCGTTAGTGTATATTAAAGAAGATGTGACATTTAAAAGTGAACATCATGGCCCCCAGAGTAGAGCTGTTGCGTACACTCTCGCAAAATGTATTTGTGACTATAAATTCATATGTTGTGTAATATTTTGGTATGACATTTATTTATTTATTATTTATTTATTTATAAAATATTTTACCAGGAAGAATACATTGAGAGTTACCTCTCGTTTTCAAGTATGTCCTGGGCACAGAGTAAAACAAAATAATACATGGTTACAAATACAGTTACATAAATGAACAAGGTATACATCATATACAAGGCATTGCATGCACAGTTAAAGAAAATATATATTATGAGCGTATGAAACAGTTACAGACCAGATTAAAGTGTGAGAAAGCCTTAGATTTGAAAGACCTTAAGCTGGTGGTGGATGTGAGAGTCTCCTGTAGACTGTTCCAGTTTTTGGGTGCACGGAAGGAGAAGGAGGAACGTCCGGATACTTTGTTGAGTCTTGGGACCATTAATAGTCTTTTGGAGTCTGATCTCAGGTGATAGGTGCTGCATGTGGTAGGGGTGAGGAGCTTATTCAGGTAGCTGGGTAGCTTGCCCAGAAAGTATTTGAGGGTGAGACAGGAAAGGTGAACTTTGCGCCTGGACTCTAGTGATGACCAATCTAGTTCTTTGAGCATTTCGCAGTGATGTGTGTTGTAGTTGCATTGGAGAAAAAAACGACAAATTGAATTGTAGAGGGTGTCAAGTTTGCTAAGGTGGGTTTGAGGAGCCGAGCCATATACTATGTCTCCATAGTCAATAATTGGCATTAGCATCTGCTGTGCAATACGCTTTCTGACCAGGAGACTTAGGGAGGATTTGTTCCTGTAAAGTACCCCTAGTTTGGCATAGGTCTTGGTTGTCAGGGTATCAATGTGCATCCCGAATGTTAAGTGGGAGTCAAACCATAAGCCCAGGTATTTAAAACTAGTGACAGGTGTTAGGGTGGTGGTAGCGTTGGTTCTAATCAGGAGCTCAGTCACTGGAAGCTTTACAAATTTAGTCTTGGTCCCAAATACCATTGTTACAGTCTTGTCAGTGTTTAAAAACAGTTTGTTTTGGGAAATCCAGTTTTCGAGTCTCAAAAAGTCAGACTGAAGTATGTGTTGAAGGTCAGAGAGGCTATGGCTGTGTGCATACAGGATTGTGTCATCTGCATACATGTGTATTGAGGCTTCCTTACAAGCTGTGGGAAGATCATTAATGAACACTGAGAAGAGTAGGGGCCCCAGAACAGAGCCTTGCGGTACACCACAGGTGATATCCAGGGGGTTGGAGTTAGAGCCTGAGATGGACACATGTTGGGATCTTCCTGATAGGTAGGACTGAAACCAGTTTAAAGCATGTTTCCCTATTCCAGAGCTCTGGAGTTTGTTAAGCAGGATAACATGATCAACTGTGTCAAAAGCCTTTGCAAAATCTAGGAATACTGCACCAGTGAGTTGTCCCCGTTCCATTCCACACTGGATTTCATTGCAAACTTTTAGCAGGGTAGTTACGGTGGAGTGTTTGGGACGAAACCTAGACTGGAATTGGCTAGGGAAATTTGTCTTGGTGTAGAAATCGCTTAATTGGGAGTGGACACATTTTTCCATAACTTTGGATAGAATTGGGAGAAGTGAGATTGGCCTGTAGTTTGAGACAGTGTTTTTGTCCCCACTTTTGAAGATTGGGACAACTCTGGCAGTTTTCCAGGTCTTAGGGATATGGCCTGCAGACAGGATAGAGTTGACTATGGACGCAATTGGTTTGGCAATGGCTGGGGCACCAAGTCGTAGGAACCTAGATTGTAGTAAGTCGGGTCCACATTGGCTGCTTAGTTTTAGTTTGAGGAGCGCTTGTGTAATCTCCTCTTCAGATACTGGGCTAAATTGAAAATTGTGGGCAGTGTTGGGAGGGGGTGGGACTGTAGGGATACTCCCAGGATGAGATTCATGTTTGGGGTTTGTGCTGCGTTTCGCTAATAAGTTAGTGGCACACCCCACAAAGTAATCATTGAATGCATTTGCAATGTCAGTGGGGGTTGTCAGAGTAATATCCCCCTTAGTGATATTACTTGGTTGTTGATGGTTAGGAGCCTGGAATATATTGTTGATAACCTTCCAGAAGTTACCTGGGTTTGATGTATTTTGGTGGAGATTGTCAGAGTAATATTGTGCTTTTGCATACCTTGTTTGCCTTGTGCACACGTTCCGCAGGCATCTGTAGTGATTGAGATCCTTGGTAGTGCCAGTTACTTTGAAGCTTTTCCACAAGGTATCCCTGAACTGGTAGAGTGCTATAAGGTCAGGTGTAACCCATGGAAGGTGGGCACCCCGTACCCTTATTCTGCGTAGTGGAGCATGGGTATCGCAGAGTTTTAAGAACTCGGATTGGAAAAAGTCGAGCGCAGAATCAGGGTCGGGAATTAAATCGATTCTGTGCCATGGGCAGTTGGTAAGGTCATCCAGAAACTGTTGTGGGTTAAAGTTTTTAAATGTTCTAGTGAGGAGAACTTTAGGGCTTGAATGGGGCGGTTTAATTTTCCTTACACAGTACACTATTGCATGGTCACTGAAAATATCAGGAAGGATGCCAAAGGATTGGATTCTGCTGGGGTTTGAGGAGAGAATCCAGTCTAGCAAGGAATGGTTATGCGACTTCAGGTTTATTCGTGTGGGTTGGGAAATGAATTGCGATAGGTTAAGTGACTTGAGTTGTATCTGGATTTTGTGGTTTTTAGGGTCAAGCCAATTGAAGTTGAAATCCCCAAGAACTAGCAGCTCACTCTTCTCATTCAGAGAGGAAATGGAGGCAAGAAATTGGGTGATATCAGTCAAGGATTGTAGAGGGGCTTTAGGGGGGCGGTAGATGCCAGCAAGCAAGATGGGCTTAGAAAAGGGGAGGCAGATTTTGCCAACTAGAGTTTCAAAAGAGGGTGGACTTGGTGGGCAATGTAACAGTGTAAATTGTAAGGTGTCTGCAATATAAAATAACACCCCTCCTCCTCTCTTTGACCTATCTCTCCTAAAAATAGAGTATCCCTGAATGGTGATATTTGCATCAGGGGTTTTAGAGGATAGCCATGTTTCTGTAAGAACGATGGCTTTGGGTTTATGCATAAGGCACCATGCCCTTAGTTCATCCAGTTTGGGCAGCAGGCTCCGGATGTTTAGATGGGCGACAGATAGCCCTTTTTGGAATTTAAAGGTGGAATTCTCAGGGGCATGGGACAGAGCTGAAATGGGAGGACCTGGGTTAGTTTCAACATCACCTGCTAGAGAGAGTAATAGTATGAGTAGAAATTTGGGTAGTTGTTTGCAAGTTGTAAATTTGTGGTGTTTTCCATTTGAGTGTGCGGTGGTTGGTGTGCTGGTTTTTAGAGTTCTCCACCAACATTCAGTAGATAGTGCAAGGCTTTTGAGTAGTCCAGGGTGTATGGTGATGTTGGGTGTGGGCCAGGATGGAGGAGTTTGTAGTGGATAGAGGGAGTAACATCTCCATGAGGCCAGGAGAAAGAAAAAAGTTAGAAGACATAGCAGGTTCATGATGCCAGAGGTAGGCAGTGCTGCAAGGAGCTGTTGTGAGCAGAGTGAGTGTGTGCAGACTAAACAGCAGGGGTGGGCCTGTACCTTGTCAAGTGTTTTGCTGCATTGCAATGCTAGGGTCAATTCGGGGTTTCAGTGTTTTGTGCAGTCAGTTTTGGGAGAGGCTGCAGTGAAAGAAGTTGTAAAGGGGTGGGGGGTTAAACTATGCAGGCTAACAAGCATGGGATCATAGTGTGATCTGAATAGCTTACCGTTTGTACATATTAAGTACAATCAATCCAGTGAGCAAGCAGTCTATAAACTATGACAAAAACAAGTCCAAAGACCAAATCTGGGGCTCCAAAAAACAATCCCAACAGTAGATTTGGGGCCCTGTTTGTTTAAATCAAAAACACTACAGTAATGTCCAATCCTTTGTCTCATAAATAGAAAGGTATCCTTACCAACTCCACTTATAAATGGTGTAAATGATCAGTCTAGGGGTTTACAGTATATACATGTAGAAAAGATGGCGCCTAGCTGCTTCTGCTCTGTTATTGAGCTATCACAAATCAGCTGTAAATGTTCACATGGAATGGCACCTAGTTAACTTTTTAAATCAATAACTGTAGACTTGCTAGTCGGCCAATATCATAGACTCTATCCTCAATAATAACAAAGTGGAGACTCACGGTTATCAAAGGGTGCATCAGTTCAATCCTGCTCCTGTGGGTTGCTGCAGGGCACCTTTTGTGTTGTTCGCTAGGTAGATAGTACAAAGTGAAAAATGTGCGATGCACAACCGGAACGAAAAAATAAATGAACTGGAGAGAGGGTACAGTAACTACACAATTTGCTTTTAATAACTCATCTAATCAAATGACCGGCAACAAAACGCGCGCGCACACAGAGGTTTTCAAACATCTCTATGGAGCTTGGTCCCACCCCCCGATCGCGTCACGTGTCACTCACGCGCGGCGTGCTCACGGGACGATCGTGCACCACTCCCCAGCTGCGACACAACACCCGTAACAATGCCCACCAGTCTCCTGCGCTCTGCGTCCAATCACAGCTCCCGCGGGGGCCACACCTCCGTTCCGCCTCTCACTTTCATTGCTCCAGTCCTCCTATTTAATCTCTGCTTGCTCAGTTACACATTGCTGAGCATAGACCATAGTAGCCTTGTGTTCCTACATTCCTGCTTTGCCTTGCCTTATGCCTTGCCTCTCTTGCTTTCAGTTTGACCTCATGTGTACCGACCCGGCTAGACTCTTGGACGCTCTCTGTATAATGACCCCAGCTTGCCCTCGACTACCTGCATCTCTCCATCCCTGACCACGGATATAGGACATTCTTTTAACCCACCAGCTCCAACCCTCGACCTCGGCACAACGGACATCTACCGTTACTGGCTCCTCCCCATGACCGCAGCAAGTATCTGGACTACCCTCTCTCTCCAACCCCGACCCGGCTACGCTGACAATCCAGGCGTGCCTCCACTGCTGTGGGTGCGCAGTTTCTACTTTCCCAAAATGTATTTGATCAATGCATTGTAAGGAAACCCAACCCACTCTAGTGTCTCCATCAGTGCCAACAGTGTCAGTGGCCATGTGAGCCCCCACCCTCTTCTTCTAACACATTTCTTCTCCCTCTCACCCTCTTTATCTGCTCCCTCTCTATTGCTCCCCCCTCTATTTCCCTATTTCTCCTCCCCCTCTATTTTCTGCCCCCTTTTCACACCTCCCTCCTCAATGTATTTCTCTTCCCCCTGTCTCACTCTTCCCCTCCCCTCTCTCTTCTTCTCCTCTCTCTTTCCCAATCTTACACTCTTCCCCCCATCTCTATCTTTTTATTTCTCACACTTCCACTCACTCTCCCACCACCCCCTCTCTCTCTTTCTCCCTCCCTCTCGCTCACTCCAACATCTCTCACACTCTCCCCTCCCCTCAGCTATCACTCAATGTCACCCTATTTTCACTCAATCTCCCCCTCCTCACACTGAACCCCCCGCCCCACTGACAACACACACAATCCCCCCTTACACACACACACACACACACAAACACACACAATTATGCCCCCAAAACACACACACACTATTACAATTACACACAATTCCTCCTTCCTGCATGGACCGGTGAGGATCGGTGCAGCAGAGGCCTGGCAGAAATCGGAGGCCAAGAAACCATACGCAGAAGTTGGGCACGACCTCTGGCCAATTTTTAACTAAGTGGGGGAGTGAGAGGATGAGGGGGAGACATGAGAGGATGAGGAGGGGGGAGCGAGAGGATGAGGAGGTGGGGAGTGAGAGGATGAGGAGCGGGGAGTGAGAGGATGAGGTGAGGGAGAGGATGAGGAGGGGGGAGTAAGAGGATGGGCAGGAGTGAGTAAGATGATAAGCAAAGGGGGATGAGAGGATGAGGAGGGGGAGTGAGAGGATAAGGGGAGGGGGAGGATGAGGAGAGGGGATTGAGAGAATGAGGAGTGGGGAGTGAGAAGATGAGCAGGAGAGGAGAGAGAGGATGAGCAGGAGAGAAGTGACAGGATGAGGAGGGGGAGTAAGAGGATGAGGAGGGGTGAGTGAGAGGATGAGGAGGAGTGAGTGAGAGGATGAGGAGTGGGGAGTGAGGATGAGGAAGGTGAGTAAGAGAATAAGGAGGTTAGTGAGAGGATGAGGAGGAGTAGAGGATGAGGAGAGGGAGGGGAGAGAGGATAAGGATCGGGGTGAGAGGAGGAGGGGTGGGTGAGAGGATGAGCAGGGGGAGTGACAGGATGAGGGGGTGAGAAGAGATGGGGGGGTGAGAGGATGAGGAGGAGGTGAATGAGAGAATGAGAAGGGGGTGAGAGGCTGAGGAGAGGTGGGTGAGAGGATGAGGAGGGGGAGTAAGAGGATGAGGGGATTGAGAGGTTCAGCAAGGGGGAGTGAGAGGATGAGGAGGGGTGGAGTGAGAGGATGAGGAGGGGGTGAGTGAGAGGATGAGGAGGGGGTGAGAGGATGAGGAGAGTTGGGTGAGAGGATGAGGAGGGGGAGTAAGAGGATGAGGGGAGTGAGAGGTTCAGCAGGGGGGATTGAGAGGATGAGGAGGGGGGAGTGAGAGGATGAGGAGGGGGTGAGTGAGAGGATGAGGAGGGGGTGAGAGGATGAGGGGCGGGGTGGGTGAGAGGATGAGGATGAGGAGGGTGAGTGAGAGGATGAGGGGAGTGAGAGGATGAGGAGGGGGTGAGGAGAGGACGAGGAGGGGGGAGTGATACAATGAGGAGTGAGAGGATGAGGATGCATGGAGAGATGATGAGGAGGGGGATGATGAGGAGGGGCAGAGAGGTTGTGGAGGAAGTGGAGAGGATGAGGAGAGTTGGGGAGAGTGGAAGGGGAGTGAGAGAATGAAGGGTGAAGCAAGAGAATGAGGAGGGGTGAGTGAGAGGAGGACGGGAGAGAGAGGAGGAGGAGGGGGGAGTGAGAGGATGAGGAGGGGGAGCAATAAGATGAGGAGGGGGAGTGAGAGGATGAGGAGGGGGAGAAGTGAGAGGATGAGGAGGGGGAGAAGTGAGAGGATGAGGAGGGGTGAGTTAGAGGATGAAGGGTGAGTTAGAGGATGAAGGGGGAGTGAGAGGATGAGGAGGGGAGTGAGAGGATGAGAAGGGGGTGAAAGGATGAGGAAGGGGGAGTGAGAGGAGAAGGGGGGAGAGAGGATGAGTAGGGGGCAGTGAGAGCAGGGGGAGAAGCGAGAAGATGAGGAGGGGTGAGTTAGAGGAGGAGGCGTGAGTTAGAGGATGAGGGGTGTTAGAGAATTAGGGGGAATAGGTAGGATGAGGAGGGGGAGTGAGAGGATGAGGAGGGAGGAGTGAGAGGATGAGGAGGGAGGAGAGAGGATGAGGAGGGGGAGTGAGAGGATGAGGAGGTAGGAGTGAAAGGATGAGGACTGGGAGTGAGAGGAGGGGGAGTCAGATGATAAGGATGGGGAGTCAGAGGATGATGGGGGAGTAAGAGGATGAGGAGGTAGGAGTGAGAGGATGAGGAGGGAGGAGTGAGAGGATGAGGAGGGGGGAGTAAGAGGATGAGGAGGTAGGAGTGAGAGGATGAGGAGGGAAGAGAGAGGATGAGGAGGGGGAGTGAGAGGATGAGGAGGGAGGAGGGAGAGGATGAAGAGAGGATGAGGAGGGGAGGCGTGAGAGGATGAGGAGGGGTGAGTGAGAGGAAGAGGGAGTGAGAGGATGAGGATGGGGAGTTAGAGGATGAGGAGGGGAGAGTGAGAGGATGAAGAAGGGGAGTGCGAGAATGAGATGGGGGAGTGAGAGGATGAGGATGGGGAGTGAGAGGATGAGGAGGGGGGAGTGAGAGGATGAGGAGGGGGGAGTGAGAGGATCAGGGGGGAGTGAGAGGATGAGAAGGGGGAGTGAGAGGATGAGGACTGGGAGTGAGAGGATGAGGAGGTAGGAGTGAGAGGATGAGGAGGGAGGAGTGAGAGGATGAGGAGGGAGGAGAGAGGATGAGGAGGGGGAGTGAGAGGATGAGGAGGTAGGAGTGAAAGGATGAGGACTGGGAGTGAGAGGAGGGGGAGTCAGATGATAAGGATGGGGAGTCAGAGGATGATGGGGGAGTAAGAGGATGAGGAGGTAGGAGTGAGAGGATGAGGAGGGAGGAGTGAGAGGATGAGGAGGGGGGAGTAAGAGGATGAGGAGGTAGGAGTGAGAGGATGAGGAGGGAAGAGAGAGGATGAGGAGGGGGAGTGAGAGGATGAGGAGGGAGGAGGGAGAGGATGAAGAGAGGATGAGGAGGGGAGGCGTGAGAGGATGAGGAGAAAGAAGTGAGAGGACGAGGAGAGGATGAGGAGGGGAGGCGTGAGAGGATGAGGAGGGGTAAGTGAGAGGAAGAGGGAGTGAGAGGATGAGGATGGGGAGTTAGAGGATGAGGAGGGGAGAGTGAGAGGATGAGGAAGGGGAGTGTGAGAATGAGATGGGGGAGTGAGAGGATGAGAAGGGGGAGTGAGAGGATGAGAAGAGGAGGAAGGGGAGAGTGAGAGGATGAGGGGAGAGTGAGAGGATGAGGAGGGAGTGAGAGGATGAGGAGGGGGAGTGAGAGGATACGGAGGGGTGAGAAGATGAGAGTTTGAGAAGATGAGAGGGTGAGAAGATGAGATGGGGGGTGTGAGGATGAGGAGGGAGTGGGAGGATGAGGACAGTGAGAGAGGATGGGTGGGTGAGAGAATGAGGAGGGGGGGTGTGAGAGGAGGATGAGGATGCGGGAGTGAGAGGAGGAGGAGGAGGGAGTGAGAGGATGAGGACAGTGAGAGAGGATGGGTGGGTGAGAGAATGAGGAGGGGGGGTGTGAGAGGAGGATGAGGATGGGGGAGTGAGAGGAGGAGGAGGGGGGAGTGTGAGGATGAGATGGGGGAGTGAGAGGATGAGGATGGGGAGTGAGAGGATGAGGAGGGGGGAGTGAGAGGATGAGGAGGGAGGAGTGAGAGGATCAGGGGGGAGTGAGAGGATGAGAAGGGGGAGTGAGAGGATGAGAAGAGGAGGAAGGGGAGAGTGAGAGGATGAGGGGGGAGTGAGAGGATGAGGAGGGAGTGAGAGGATGAGGAGGGGGAGTGAGAGGATACGGAGGGGTGAGAAGATGAGAGGGTGAGAAGATGAGAGGGTGAGAAGATGAGATGGGGGGGTGTGAGGATGAGGAGGGAGTGGGAGGATGAGGACAGTGAGAGAGGATGGGTGGGTGAGAGAATGAGGAGGGGGGGTGTGAGAGGAGGATGAGGATGGGGGAGTGAGAGGAGGAGGAGGGAGGGAGTGAGAGGATGAGGACAGTGAGAGAGGATGGGTGGGTGAGAGAATGAGGAGGGGGGGTGTGAGAGGAGGATGAGGATGGGGGAGTGAGAGGAGGATTAGGGGGGAGTGTGAGGATGAGGAGGGGGAGTGCGAGGATCAGGAGGGGGGAGTGAGAGGATAAGATGGAGGAGTTAGAGGATGAGTATGGGGAGTGAGAGTATGAGGAGAGGGGAGTGCAAGGATGAGGAGGGGGGAGTGAGAGGATGAGAAAGGGGAGTGAGAGGATGAGAAGGGGGAGTGCGAGGATGAGGGGGTGAACATGCGAGAAGGACTTACAGAAGAGCAAAATTGTAAGGAATCCGCTCCTCGGTTTACTGGTTGCATTACCTTGCAGACTTGTGCAGTCCTGGTGCACCTCTCCTGATGTTTGCTGCAGCCTGGATACTCATCAAAGCAATACACACTCCCTCTGGTATCTACTGCAGCTGTGCAGCCTATCTCTGCAACCTAGACTTGCATACACTCATTGGAGCAGTACCTTCACACCCCCGCCGGGGATTGGCCCGCTGGCCTTTAAGTACTGCTTTCCCACAATGCTCCCTGCCGAGCCTAGTCCTTTCCGGATGTCTTTCTGTTCTGCCACAAGCTCTCGCTTGTTCTCCTGTGCTGAAGCGGAGGTTTCGCCCTGCGTCCTTCAGCTTCCTTTCTCCTGTGCTGAAGCAAAGGTATCCCCTACTTCTTAAGCTTCCTGGGTTCCTGCACTGAAACAAAGGTATCCCCTACGTCTTCAGCTTCCTGGTTACCCGCACTGAAACAAAGGTATCCCCTATGTCGTCAGCCTCCTTCTCCTGTGCTGAAGCGGAGGTTTCCCCTGCGTCCTTCAGTCTCCTGATTTCCTGCACTGAAGCGGAGGTTTCCCCTGCATCCTTCAGTCTCCTGATTTCCTGCACTGAAGCAGAGGTTTCCCTGTTTATCTTCAGCTTTCTGGTTCCTGGGGCCTACTTTTTCCCTAATCTAGAGAGGCCGTGTCATGGTTCCTGCGCTGTAACGGAGGATTCCCCAGCCCGCTCAGGACTCTTGCGCTGTAGCACTGGTTCACCCGTGCAGCAAAGCGGTGTGCTACTCTGGTCTGCCTACCATCTCCTGTGACCAGTACCATGGGCCATGGTCATCGCTCGCGCAGAGGCCAACCCCGCGCTCCTAAGCTGAAGCGGGGCTCTCCTGACTACCTGTTGCCGAACTCTTGCTTGAACAATGTTTATCCTGATGTCTCCTGTCCTGACCCTGGCTTGTACAACGACGATGCTGTCTTCTCCTATCCTGATCCTGCTACGTATGACAACGAACTGCGCAATCTGGATCAGCCTGCGCGGTCTAAGGTCGGTGCTTTTACAACCCTACCTCAGCCACGCGGTCCGACCCTGGTTTGTGGCGAGCAGAACCCTGACAGTATGCTCGGCCCCACAAACTCGGACCGCCCTGTGGTGAGGGTTGTTAAGTTTCTGTCTGAAAGCCTGTCCCGGCCTGTAGACCAGTCCCAGTTTGAAAATCCGTATCTGTGCGAAATACTACCCCTGATTGAAGATCAGATTGTGTTTAAAAGTTTAACTCCTCTGCAAAGTAAATGCCGTAATGATCTCATGATGAAGGTTTACTGCCTCCAGGACTTAAAACAGTCTCTGGCCGCTTGTATTTGCTTTCCTGATTCCCCTTTAACCTGGGATAACGTGTACCCTTTGGAACTGGCCGACGCCCAAAAGGCACTCTCTACCCTGGCCTTGTCTTTGGGTATTTACATAGGACGAGAGGACCCTCTCTTCATGTTGGCTTACGCCCAAAAGACGCTCCATGTTCTTTCCATAACATTGGACATTTGCATAAAGGAACAGGACCCTCTCCTCGCCAGCTACGCTGTCGCTTGGCTACTGTATCTCCCTGTGCTGCCAGTCCTGTCGGTAAATCTGGGGACGTATCTTCGTCTCCAGGAAATGACCAGACTGAACCACTATCACCGTTCTCCAACGTAGTAACTGCCACGGTCCCTAGCCCTGATTGTATGCTGGGTTCCCTGACACCAATGATATGTCTAAATTATCCCCTGTCGATCAGGTCTGTGAGGCTCCTCTGGAGTATACGTATGTTTCTCTAACCAACACTAAGGTTCTAGTATCTGAGAATAAGTCCCTTAGTCCCTCTATTTCTAACTCTGAATCCCTCACTCCAGCCCTTGAGGGTTTTCCAGCTTTAACCCCTGCTTGGCAGTCCTGGGAGCTTTCTCCATCAGAGAGGGAATCCCTTCTACCTCCACATTCTAAGTTTGAATTCCTAAGTTCTGTTCCCAGGGTCATTTCTGTATTAACCCCTGTGGGGCAGCTCTCTGAGTCTCCTTTGATAATTCCCTGTTCTCTGTCAGCCATGGTCACGCCCCTAGCTCCAGAGGAGAAATCCCTTGTCTCCCCCAATTCAGAGAGAAGACTCCCTATGTTCTACTCTCAGGCACTGTCTGCATTAACCCCTGTAAATTCTTGCTGCCTCCAAGTTAATGCCTTTGTTTTAGCCTCAGAGAATGAGTCCCCAAGTCAGACAGCAGAGGTTGCATTGAAGGATTCCCCTAACCTTACAGAGTCCGTAGAAATTCTTTGCTATTAATCCCCTGCTTCAGCTCAAGTTTCCGCAGTTTCGCCTCCGGAGACTTCGGATAAAGTTCTGGTTCCTGCTAAATGTATTCAGGAGTCAGGTTTTTCCCTAAGCTTGGTCGCAGAGTTCCTTCTCCCGGGTATTTCACTGAACCAGCCTGTCGCCCAGAGAGCGGTGATCCCTGCTTCAGTGCATAGTTCCCACATTATGGAATCTGCAGTCATTTCTGGTTTCCCAGACATTCCTTATCAAATACCTACTTCAGAGACCAGTACAGTTATGATTAACCCCCGTGTACTGTCTGAGTTCTCCTCTTCTTTAAGCTTAGGGTTAAAAGCATACAGTAGTCTGTATGTCCCTCCTGGGGTTCATGTTGTGTTCCCAGGAATGTTTGCTGACGCACGGTTTTCTTTCAAAAGTGACGCTTTTTCAGATAGACTAGTAAGAAGCCTACACACTGTTTCCCCTTTCGCTGAATTGTGTCTTACTGGTTTTGAGACTCTGAGAGGTAGTGATTCTCCTTCAGATTCTGAATCTCTTCCTACAATGGTTATTCTGGCTGAGGGTCCCCCTGATTTCTCTCTCCAGGTTAATCATCCAGAGATCAGCATATCTGGGGTCACTCCCTTTGTACTGTCGGAGACCATCATGCCTATATTACAAGTCCTGGGGTTTAAATCTGAGCTATTTAGCTGTCCTGCCTTTGCTGAAACTCAGTCCCTCAGTACTGTGTCTAAATCTGCCCCAGCAACCATGGGGTTACTCTGGGAAGAAATTAAAGCTCCTGTCTTAAAGGGTATTTTTTCTCACATTTCCAGCAAATCTAGAACCTCAGTCACTTATCAATACATCTGATTTTTTCACTAATCAAACCCAGACACCCTCACTACCGGTTAGGAGTCCTGTGATCAGAAATTTTGCACTAGAAAACACACCTATTCATGTTTTTGTCAGGTTAAGTACCCCTGTGGTTAGGGCTCTTGCAGTTTCAGTTAAGGCTCCCTGTTCTCATAAGGTGTCTGTCACTAAGAGTTTCCAGGGTTCCCACTTGCAGCTTGTTGACTCTCAGGTCCCTGTCACTGAGGTACAGACTTCAGCTTCTGATGTTAGCTTCCCTCCCGCCACTACCCTGGCTCTGCCTTTTTCTCAAGCTCCTGATAGGAAAATCCCAAGGCCTATTCCTGATTCCTTGACAATACTATCTCCCACTGAGGATTTCCCAGTATTTGAGAGCTCCACTATTGTTTGCTTCCCTGCTCCTGCTAAACCATGTTTTTTTCCCTCGGAACCTTCGGTTGCCCCTGTTATTTCCTCTCAGTTGGAAATACTCTGTATGTATCCCAAGATTTCGGTCTCTATGCCTGGTTTACTGCTTGCCTTGTCACCTTCCATACCAATACCGGGAGATGCTTCCACCCAGCCTATACCCTCATTAACCATTACCTGGGAGACTTCTGGAGGAAAAGTCCCGCGCAAATTCCAACGTGCAGTGGTCAGCCAAGAATTTTTCTGTCCCGAGGTTCCTCCTGGTGTATTCAATCAACTATCAAGACCGCTTATCCTAAAGTCTGGTTCCTTTACTAAAGACTAGGCATCCAGTGGGGGTTCTTCTGCCATTTCTGCTCCGGAAACCCCTGGTTCTTCACAGCTCTGGATTCCCAAGCCTTTTCGCGGGGCGAGCCACGTACTAATGATGCCTCTTCCACCACTCTCATATCCTAGAACAGTACTCACCAAGGAACTGCTCGTTTACGGATCCCCTTTCCACCTAAAAAACTTTAGGAACAACTCAGTGTCCCCGAGACCCATGGACGGGCCTGTCCGGCCGCAGTTCTCACCGGGGGAGGGGGGTACACAGAGGAGTGACCACGAGTCTCTGGACCATGACTCTACCCCCAATCCTAGACGGTTCAGGAATAATTCCTGGTCCCCCAACTCTATGAGTGGTCATGTTCGCCCGGAGGTCTCGCGTGAAGGGGGGGGGGGTACTGTAAGGAATCCGCTCCTCGGTTTACTGGTTGCCTTACCTTGCAGACTTGTGCAGTCCTGGTGCACCTCTCCTGATGTTTGCTGCAGCCTGGATTCACTCACCAAAGCAATACACACTCCCTCTGGTATCTACTGCAGCTGTGCAGCCTATCTCTGCAACCTAGACTTGCATACACTCATTGGAGCAGTACCTTCACACCCCCGCCGGGGATTGGCCCGCTGGCCTTTAAGTACTGCTTTCCCACAATGCTCCCTGCCGAGCATTGTCCTTTCCGTATGTCTTTCTGTTCTGCCACAAGCTCTCGCTTGTTCTCCTGTGCTGAAGCAGAGGTTTCGCCCTGCGTCCTTCAGCTTCCTTTCTCCTGTGCTGAAGCAAAGGTATCCCCTACGTCTTCAGCTTCCTGGGTTCCTGCACTGAAGCAAAGGTATCCCCTACGTCTTCAGCTTCCTGGTTACCCGCACTGAAGCAAAGGTATCCCCTATGTCTTCAGCCTCCTTCTCCTGTGCTGAAGCGGAGGTTTCTCCCGCGTCCTTCAGTCTCCTGATTTCCTGCACTGAAGCGGAGGTTTCCCCTGCGTCTTTCAGTCTCCTGATTTCCTGCACTGAAGCGGAGGTTTCCCTGTTTATCTTCAGCTTTCTGGTTTCTGGGGCCTACTCTTTCCCTAATCTAGAGAGGCCGTGTCCTGGTTCCTGCGCTGTAACGGAGGATTCCCCAGCCCGCTCAGGACTCTTGCGCTGTAGCACTGGTTCACCCGTGCAGGAAAGCGGTGTGCTACTCTGGTCTGCCTACCATCTCCTGTGACCAGTACCATGGGCCATGGTCGTCGCTCGCGCAGAGGCCAACCCCGCGCTCCTAAGCTGAAGCGGGGCTCTCCTGACTACCTGTTGCCGAACTCTTGCTTGAACAATGTTTATCCTGATGTCTCCTGTCCTGACCATGGCTTGTACAACGACGATGCTGTCTTCTCCTATCCTGAAACTGCTACGTATGACAACGAACTGCGCAATCCGGATCAGGCTGCGCGGTCTAAGGTCGGTGCTTTTACAACCCTACCTCAGCAACGCAGTCCGACCCTGGTTTGTGGTGAGCAGAACCCTGACAAAAATCTAGAACAGGGGGGCGCAAATGAGGAGGGGGAGTGCGAGGATGAGGAGGGAGGAGGGAGAGGATGAGGAGGGAGAAGTGAGAGGATGAGGAGAGGATGAGGAGGGGAGACGTGAGAGGATGAGGAGAAAGAAGTGAGAGGATGAAGAGGGGAGGCGTGAGAGAATGAGGAGGGGTGAGTGAGAGGAAGAGGGAGTGAGAGGATGAGGATAGAGAGTTAGAGGATGAGGAGGCGAGAGTGAGAGGATGAGGAGGGGGGAGTGCGAGGATGAGGAGGGGGAGTGCGAGAATGAGATGGGGGAGTGAGAGGATGAGGATGGGGAGTGAGAGAATCAGGGGGAGTGAGAGGATGAGAAGGGGGAGTGAGAGGATGAGAAGAGGAGGAAGGGGAGAGTGAGAGGATGAGGGGGGAGTGAGAGGATGAGGAGGGGGCGTGAGAGGATGAGGAGGGGTGAGAAGATGAGAGGGTGAGAAGATGAGAGGGTGAGAAGATGAGGAGGGGGGTGTGAGGATGAGGAGGGAGTGAGAGGATGAGGACAGTGAGAGAGGATGGGTGGGTGAGAGAATGAGGAGGGGGTGTGAGAGGAGGATGAGGATGGGGGAATGAGAGGAGGAGGAGGGGGGAGTGTGAGGATGAGGAGGGGGAGTGCGAGGATCAGAAGGGGGGAGTGAGAGGACAAGATGGAGGAGTTAGAGGATGAGTATGGGGAGTGAGAGGATGAGGAGAGGGGAGTACAAGGATGAGAAAGGGGAGTGAGAGGATGAAAAGGGGGAGTGAGAGGATGAGGGGGTTAACATGCGAGAAGGACTTACAGAAGAGCAAAATCTAGAACAGGGGGGCGCAAACTTTTTTCCCTGCGCCCCCCTACCGGCGGTCCCCTCACTCCCGCGCCCCCCCTAACCCCCACTCACCTGCGCTCCGGCGTCATGACGTCACGTTGACCTAGAAACGTGACGTCACATGACCTCACAGCGTCATTTTGATGCCGCGTTGCCATGGCGACGCAGGAAGGAAGCCGCCGGAGCCTAGGTAAGTGAAGGTTTACAGAGGCCCTGCAGCTCCCCCGGCACTTAATTTAAGTGCCTTCGGGAAGCGCGCGGGGCCTCTGTAAACCCCACGCCCCCCAGCCGGCAGTCTCGCGCCCCCCATGGGGGTCGCGCCCCCCAGTTTGCGCACCGCTGTTGTAGAAATCCAATCGGATAAGGCTCTTTCTGCACGCTTTTGCACAACTCCCAGCTACTAGAATATCCCCCTGTGTCTATCCAAGAGGAGGTTTTATTGTACTGACAAAAAACATCCCAAAATAAATTGTAATTAAGGCCGCGAGGTGTCACTGTATATAGAACATAGATCCATTAGCACTCTCATTGTAAAATACTCATCTCTATCCCCCCACAAATAAGCAGGGGGACCCATTCAAAGCCCATAATGCGTATGGCTGAAGCATTAAAGCAAAGTGCAGTGCTGTACCAAAGTAGTAGTTTAGTTTAGACTGCCCTTGAATGGAGTTGAACACTTCCCCAGTGCTGGAATTAGACATAAAAGGTCTATGCAGCAACATAGAGTAGTTGTGTTTAGACGCATGGCTCTATTTTTTGGAGCAGAGCCGCAGCATATATACTGTAAGAACAGTTTCTTACTTCTGACGCGGTATGTTCGACTTATGGCACTTCAGATATGGAGGATTGTTTTGGGCAAATAAAAGGTTAAAAAAAAGTATCAGAGAAATGCAACTTGTGATACATCTCATTTTAATCTGTGCACCATGTAACTCCCCCAACTCATCCTACTCACTCTCCCCAAGGTGCAAATTGGGGCAGAGACGCAGAATGTGATACATCTGATTATAATCTGTGCACCATGTAACTCCCCCCAACTCCTCCTACTGACTCTCCCCAAGGTGCAAGCTGGGGCAGAGACACAGACTGTGATACATCTCATTATAATCTGTGCACCATGTAACTCCCCCCAACTCATCCTACTCACTCTCTCCAAGGTGCAAATTGGGGCAGAGACACAGACTGTGATACATCTCATTATAATCTGTGTGCCATGTAACTCCCCCCAACTCATCCTACTCACTCTCCCCAAGGTGCAAGCTGGGGCAGAGACGCAGACTGTGATACATCTCATTATAATCTGTGTGCCATGTAACTCCTCCCCAACTCCTCTTACTGACTCTCCTCAAGGTGCATGCTGGGGCAGAGACGCAGACTGTGATACATCTCATTATAATCTGTGATACTTTATCTTGCCATGAAGTCAATGCATTTGAACCCAGTGATACAGTATGTTGCTCCCACTGCTGTCAGTGGCACTGTCCATATGTGTACTTGTGTCACCCAATGTATGTACAGTAATACAATGTATCACAGCAGCTGTGATTTTTATGACTGCTACTCAAGTTAACCACTTCTCAACCACTTGAAATTAAATGTCAACAGTAGCTGATTTCTCTATTATGACATCACGAGACAGTATCATTGAGCCTCCTAGAAGATGCCAGCAGCAGTGTTCTGTAATGACATCATGGAATCGCCTTAGAGACTGAGATAAATACACAAATGTAAACTTGTTTGTGCGTGACTTGAATTAGTTCCCGAAGGAAACCGTTAGTTTTGTGGACATCTCAGAGATAGGAAAAGTGTGGCGCTGTACGGAGAGACTAATTATCTCCACCTTAACTCTGTATCATGGCAGGTAGGAAGCAACATGACCTTTACATACCCAAAAAGAAATGGATAATATCTATATTTCTGAACTGTTTACTTTCACAATGTTTTATGGGGTACAGAACAGATAACATGACTCCTATCATTGGATGGGAGAAAGAAGACGGATGGGGTGGGGGCGCCGGGGGGGAGGGACGGAGGTAGACAACACCCAGGGGGGTTAGGTACCTGGCCTTTATTGGATAATATTTTTTTTTATAAATGTCAAAACTGATTTATTATAGATACATACACACATATTTGTTTTATTGTATTTACTTTCATATCTGGCTTGTAATTCAAAATCTTAAATGATTTGAACAGTAATGTATAGAAAAGAACACATGTACTGTATACATAAATGTCAAAGCGGCAAACGTCTATGGGATCTATGGGATAGTAAAAAAAGACACAGGAACCTTAGTGTATACAGTAGGATTAGTTATGTATAAGGCATGCTTTTTCATTGCCCTAAGTTTAGGTCAATAACTATTGGACCAATTCTACACCGTGGGGTGTAATGTTCGACTACTTTCAGCCATATCCTTAAATTATTGTCTACAGTAGTGTTTTTCAACCACGGATCCTAGGAACCCTAGGATTCCCCGGGCATCCCTAAAGGGTTCGCTGTAATATTCAGGTCATTTTAAAATTGTACTTAATACAGAAGAATTTACAGTACAATGCATCTTATCTCAGACGCGCTCTTGGAGAGGGTTGGGGTTCCTTACAATGCATCTGATCTCAGACGTGCTATTAGAGAGGGTTGGGGCTCCTTACAATGCATCTGATCTCAGAAGCGCTATTAGAGAGGATTGGGGTTCCTCACACTTCATCTGATCTCAGACGCACTATTAGATAGGGTTGGGGTATATTACAATGCATCTCATCTTAGACTCGTTGTTAGAGAGGGTTGGGATCCCTCAGAATTTCACATATGGTTCCTTAACCAAAAAAAGGTTGGAAACCACTACTCTACAGTAATACAAAGGCCCCAAAAAAGACAAAGCCACAAAACGAGGGCAGAATCTGCCACTTGATTTACAGATATAACTGACCTGAGTGCTCCTCCAGATACCTCAATATACCAGACGTCTCAGAATACCACACCATAATATTACCACAAAATACCACAGTAGGAACAGGCAATTTTTATGTTTTTATTTTTATTTTTAAAGATCCAGTTCCGAAAGCTATGGTACATCTATATTTGTCATTGTGTTCATAGGTGGACATGAAAGCAGGTGATGGACTGCACAAGTTTAATATGCCAGTTGCCACTTTGTGTTGAAAACTACCTATAAATAGTTTTCTGTCTGTGTTACATCCCAACACATCATATATGTATATGTATATATGTATATATGTATATATATATATATATATATATATATATATATATAACAAAACAAAAATTGAAGTAGCGCCGCTAAATTACCAGTTATTTGTAGATAATATTGGAGGAAACAATAGCTAATATGATATGCTTGAAGGGGCAGCTAGATAAGGCTAATACACTATGATAAAAACTTTAAAAATACAAATGGCAATACAGTCTCTTGACAAAACCCTAAAGGAAAAAATTGTAAAAAATCCAAAAATTGTATTTAATGAAAAACTATATAAAAATTGTCAAAAGATAAAAATAAAATAAAAAAACCTTCAATAAATAAAGTCCTGTTCCAGTGGAAATGTCAATGGTTTCTTGCAGCCCGTTCCAAAGGGATCACCAGTCCCTAGTGATATCTGGAAAAAAACAAAAAAGAAACAGGCGCACACCTAGTGCATTACCACAGTAAAATTGTATTGAATGAACATGAAATCTATAAAATGGCCACTCACAAAGATACAGCAAATAAAAGCATTTATGAGATAGGCTCTCATGTGCCTTGCAGCTCAATCACCAGCATCCGTCTGCAGTCAGTGGCATCGTCACGTACATCACCTTCGTGAACCGGAACCGGAAGAGGGATTTTTCACCTTCAATGCTCCATACCATTGGTCCCTCCGGGAAACGGGCACCTCAGATGTAATATGGATAAGGTAGCAAGCCGGGAGAGCAGCACACAGGAGCAAAAAGTTCTCAATCAATCTGCATCAATGTTTGTGGGCAAATGGCGGCCGGATTCTAGCCACGCCCTACGCGTTTCGTCATCAAATGGCGACTTCTTCAGGGGATGACCTTCATGCATATGTCATTGGTATTTATAGGGAGGTGAACAGCAGGTAGCCAATAAAGAATTAATGATTTAAAGCAGTGGATTGAATCAATTTACACCCATACACATGTACAGCTAAAACAATTATAAGCAAATTCTAAGTGTTCTGAGGACCCCATCGATGTCCAAGGATTAATGTACAAGTTACAAATTGAAACAAAATAACTAATGTTATAAATGTTATGAATGTGTTAGATATAACTAATGATGTGAATACAATTGGTGAGTGAAATATAACAGACTAAATTGGTAAACAAACAGCACTATAAGATGCATGATAGTTAATTGTGAGGTTTGATTACATTAAGGCATTCTAGAGAGTGTAGTCAAAATGGACTAATAATAACAAAAACAAAAAATATATGAGACAAATAACATATTAATAAGGTTAGATCTGCTGCATATGTGCGTTTGTAACATCTCAGATAAGGAGATCACGATTGAATGAGTCATAATAGATGGTAGGGATGGTGATAGGGTTATCATGGAGGAGATTCTGTCATCTTTCAACAAAAATGAGATGGGCCTTAAATTTACACATACTGTACACCCTAGCACCATTGTCTTTCTGGATCTAGAACTATTTATTGGCACAGAAAATCAAATTCAAACAAGAACACACTTCAAAACAGTGTCAGCCAATAGCTATTTACATTATGGCAGTAACCATTATAAAAAATGACTAGACAACGTGCCCAAAAGCCAGTTCTATAGAATCAGGCGCAACTGCTCAGAGGACTCCGAATTTACATCACAGGGGAAAGATCTATCAAAGAAGTTTTTGGAAAAGGGTTATGATGCCTCTGTTGTCAATAAAGCTTTTCAGGATGCAGGTCTTATTAAAAGAGAGATACTTTTGGAAAAATCTAAAAACAAATCAGAATCAATGTGTAGAAGCAGAAAAAAGGAATATAATTCAAATAATGCACCGAAATTCATTACACAATTTAATCAATCTGCTCACCAAATTAGAAACATCTTAAATTGTCATTGGAAAATTATACGCAACGATCCTGTTATTGGTCATCTAGTACCAGAATATGCTCCAACTGTATTCAGAAAGGCGAGGAGTATCAAAACAATACTGGCACCAAGTAAACTCAAAACCAAGAAGATCACAAATCAGAATATGGCTCTTAGGAAGGGAAATGTTAGCTGTGGAAGAGGTCGGTGTTTAACCTGTAAGCATTTGACAAAATCCAACAAGTTTACATCACATTCAAATGGTACCTCATACGAAATAATAGATCATATAAATTGTTTAACTGAATATGTTGTGTACCTTATTTCATGTGAATGTGGCACACAATATATAGGCCGTACATCTAGAGCCCTTAGTACACGGTTCCTAGAGCACCGGCGGAACATTATTAATGGGTGCCAAACACACAGCCTCTCACGTCACTTTTGCACTAGTCACAATAAAGATCCCAAATCCCTTTCTGTTATGGGCATTGAGTTCATCCCCCCCTCGTATATGGGAGGAGATCGCTTTCAGAAACTATGTACCCGAGAAACATATTGGATGTACATATTGGATACTACTTATCCTAAGGGACACAATGACCATATAGACATCAGTACCATAGTTTGAACACCCTAAATGGTGGTTCTCCAGAGGTCTGGTTTGAATGCTTAGCATTCCCTCTGGGCTATGGTCCTCTGTCTGGTCACTGTGGCCCTATTTATTAATCCAAGGGGTCAGTCGTCTTTCGTGTCTGTTATGATTCATCTCCACAAATGGTCAATATATAAAATATATAATTGTTTTTATTTTTATTTTTATTATTATTATTATTATTATTATTTTTATTTTTATTTCTATTTTTATTTTCATTTTTATTTCTATTTTCATTTATTATTTATTATATATTATTACTATTTATTATTTTTATATTTTATTTTTTATTTTTTATTTTTTATTTTTCATTTTTTATTTTATTTTTATTATTATTTTTATTTTTATTTTCATTTCTATTTTTATTTATTCCAATCACTCATCCCTTTATTATTTAATGTTATTATATATCATCATTCACATCATTCATATACTATATATCATTATTTAATTGACATTATTATTCTTATTCATACATACAACACATAGCACATTCACTATAACATAGCACTCACATTTAATTTATATAACACTTCTATTAGTACAAGCCACCATTGCTCTCGTTTCATCTGTCCTTGCCTTTGGATCCATCTTTTTTACTTCCTCTGACTCCCTACTAATATCCCAACAATGGGTTAACATCCTGGGAATATATCAGGTAACTATTTGTTGTTTTGTTGGGTGTCATTGGTTTAAATGAGAATGAAAGTGTTTTATTGCTAACTTATACAGCTGATCATCTATTATGACTCATTCAATCGTGATCTCCTTATCTGAGATGTTACAAACGCACATATGCAGCAGATCTAACCTTATTAATATGTTATTTGTCTCATATATTTTTTGTTTTTGTTATTATTAGTCCATTTTGACTACACTCTCTAGAATGCCTTAATGTAATCAAACCTCACAATTAACTATCATGCATCTTATAGTGTTGTTTGTTTACCAATTTAGTCTGTTATATTTCACTCACCAATTGTATTCACATCATTAGTTATATCTAACACATTCATAACATTTATAACATTAGTTATTTTGTTTCAATTTGTAACTTGTACATTAATCCTTGGACATCGATGGGGTCCTCAGAACACTTAGAATTTGCTTATAATTGTTTTAGCTGTACATGTGTATGGGTGTAAATTGATTCAATCCACTGCTTTAAATCATTAATTCTTTATTGGCTACCTGCTGTTCACCTCCCTATAAATACCAATGACATATGCATGAAGGTCATCCCCTGAAGAAGTCGCCATTTGATGACGAAACGCGTAGGGCGTGGCTAGAATCCGGCCGCCATTTGCCCACAAACATTGATGCAGATTGATTGAGAACTTTTTGCTCCTGTGTGCTGCTCTCCCGGCTTGCTACCTTATCCATATTACATCTGAGGTGCCCGTTTCCCGGAGGGACCAATGGTATGGAGCATTGAAGGTGAAAAATCCCTCTTCCGGTTCCGGTTCACGAAGGTGATCTACGTGACGATGCCACTGACTGCAGACGGATGCTGGTGATTGAGCTGCAAGGCACATGAGAGCCTATCTCATAAATGCTTTTATTTGCTGTATCTTTGTGAGTGGCCATTTTATAGATTTCATGTTCATTCAATACAATTTTACTGTGGTAATGCACTAGGTGTGCGCCTGTTTCTTTTTTGTTTTTTTCCAGATATCACTAGGGACTGGTGATCCCTTTGGAACGGGCTGCAAGAAACCATTGACATTTCCACTGGAACAGGACTTTATTTATTGAAGGTTTTTTTATTTTATTTTTATCTTTTGACAATTTTTATATATTTTTTCATTAAATACAATTTTTAGATTTTTTACAATTTTTTCCTTTAGGGTTTTGTCAAGAGACTGTATTGCCATTTGTATTTTTAAAGTTTTTATCATAGTGTATTAGCCTTATCTAGCTGCCCCTTCAAGCATATCATATTAGCTATTGTTTCCTCCAATATTATCTACAAATAACTGGTAATTTAGCGGCGCTACTTCAATTTTTGTTTTGTTGTCTATTTTCACTTAGAAGTTAGCAGCCATTCATTTCCTTGTTATTTGTATATGCACATTTTCAGTTTAACATTAATTGTCATTAATCGATTGTATTAATTAATTCTATATTTATATATTTCCTTTGTGACTTGTGATAATGATGCAATCCAGTGAGGAACGTTTAGCTAGGAGGAACAGATTTGCCAATATCGTGAATGAGGACCCCATTGTAGTTCAAGAGAACCATGTTGATTTGAAAAATAATTTCCAAGAGTTGGAAAATTATACTAAGGATGAGACCAAAAACTGGCTGGATCTGCTCTCACTCCAAAATTATTTGGATATTAAATTGGTCCCGAGAGGACTTAGGATAACAAAAAAACCAACTTTTGAGGCAAGTGAGACGTTTACAGCCAGTTGGAATACCATATTGGAAGACTGCAGTGTCTCTCTCATCAAGCTTTTAATCTCCTATAGAGAAGAGAGATTGGAGGTCTTGGGGAGAGAGATAGCTCAGGTTCAGACGATTATAAAGCCATTCGAAGGCAAGGAAGAATTCATTTCATTAGACGAACTAGTACATAAAAGAGTAGTTTCATTTGAAAAAGAAATTATAGAGAGAAAAACAAACTAACTAAAACGTGATAAGGATGACTATGCTAATAACAGAGTTAGAAATTGGAAAAGAAACAAAGATTTCAATAAACACCATAGATATGGTCGTTCCCATTCGGGTTATAGAGAAGAAAATAAAGGGAACAAACACTATAAGAAACCAATTTCTAATGAAAAAGAGAAAAATGAAATTATAACACTGATAAAAGAAGCACGGTCGGATAGGAAAGACACACGTGATAGATCTTGCCCCCCACCCGATACGCCCACCGCAAACTGCTCCACCTCCAATCAATATTCTGTATTAAGAGTTGATTGTGAGGACAAATCAGACCATCTAGAGCAGGGTGCGGGGGCCATGGGAGGGGGGGCGAGATCTAAAACATCTCACAAGGGATCCAATAGCAACACTGTTAATACAACTTCACCCAATAAAACACACAAAACTGCCTCTTTTTTAGAACAAAGAGAAAGGGAGAAGAAATACCCACTTTGGGAGAAACAAGCCCAACCACTACCCCGAAGAAAACGAGATTCAGGGGAGTCAGAGGAGGAGCAAAAAAGCAAGGACAGAAGAAAATGAAGTTGATGGAGGCTGCACCTACCAACTATGGTATTTATAATTTGTCTTCACATACATTAACTCCATATCACCTATCACTACTTACCAAAGGCTTATCCTTTTCTCCTAGTAGCACTCCCAATAGGTTTGATTTATTTGTGGATTTGAATCGGTACATCCGTAAGCTGACACTTATGCGACATTTTACACTTAAAGGGGAACAGACACAACCTATTTTCAATACCCAAGAAATAGAGTGTATCAATGCTCTTACGTCTTTCTTGGTAGAATCTGGAAATAATACCAGTTATAATAATACACAAATACCAGCCAAATTTAATGCATTGGTAGACCCTCTAAATAAAAGATTAGTACATGATGACCAACTACTTGACAATTCATTACTTGACATCACTACTCATGAGGAGGATATGAATTCACCAATGGATCATAATCCATCTTCAGAAACAGACCCTGTGAGCAATATAATTTATAGGCCATCACCATTTGCCCCTAAATCGGTTTACTTCCCCTATCACTCAAAGGGGAACTTTATCGATACCTTTTATACACTGGTTCTCGGGGACCTTGAGAAGTTGTGCCTGAACAATCATAAACTCAAACATAACAATTTATCAAAAGAAGAGACTACAACTATGTTGGATATAAAAAACAATTTTGATCTTATAGTCCGCCAGGCAGACAAGGGTGGTGCTATTGTTCTACAGGATCGTGCTGACTATATATGCGAAGCCCATCGCCTTTTACATGATTCTGTATCTTATACCATACTAGATGAGGACCCAGTTATGGGTTATCAGATAGAATTTCAGAATCTCCTCCAGGAAGCACTTAGCAAAGGGATTATCACTAATTTAGAGAAAAAAATTTTATTCACAAAACACCCTAGGACACCTATATTTTATCACTTGCCAAAATTGCACAAAGATAAAGTTAATCCACCAGGGAGGCCTATAATATCGGGGGTGGGATCGATGACGTCGAACTTGTCCCAGTACATTGACTATTATTTACAACCGTATGTCATAACTTTAAAATCATATATTAGGGACACGTTGCACGTCATCGATTCCACCTCTGATATTATTTGGAAGGATACCTTTCACTGGATTACATGCGATGTATCTTCACTTTACACCTGTATTGATCACACCAAAGGTATCCAGGCTATTAAACACTTTTTTGAATTAGACACTAATCTTCACCCTTCACAAAAAACTTTTCTTTTGGCATGCATTCATTTCATCTTAAGTCACAATTATTTCTTATTTGAAGACACATACTATTTACAAATCTGTGGAACGGCTATGGGTACCAGATTTGCCCCCAGCTATGCTAATCTCTACATGGGTCTGTGGGAGAGAACCCATGTTTGGGAGAATGCTAGTCTGAGGGGTGGTCTGGTATACTATGGCCGTTTCATAGATGATATTATTTTCATTTGGGATGGTGATAGGGTTATCCTGGAGGAGATTCTGTCATCTTTCAACAAAAATGAGATGGGCCTTAAATTTACACATACTGTACACCCTAGCACCATTGTCTTTCTGGATCTAGAACTATTTATTGGCACAGAAAATCAAATTCAAACAAGAACACACTTCAAAACAGTGTCAGCCAATAGCTATTTACATTATGGCAGTAACCATTATAAAAAATGGCTAGACAACGTGCCCAAAAGCCAGTTCTATAGAATCAGGCGCAACTGCTCAGAGGACTCCGAATTTACATCACAGGGGAAAGATCTATCAAAGAAGTTTTTGGAAAAGGGTTATGATGCCTCTGTTGTCAATAAAGCTTTTCAGGATGCAGGTCTTATTAAAAGAGAGATACTTTTGGAAAAATCTAAAAACAAATCAGAATCAATGTGTAGAAGCAGAAAAAAGGAATATAATTCAAATAATGCACCGAAATTCATTACACAATTTAATCAATCTGCTCACCAAATTAGAAACATCTTAAATTGTCATTGGAAAATTATACGCAACGATCCTGTTATTGGTCATCTAGTAACAGAATATGCTCCAACTGTATTCAGAAAGGCGAGGAGTATCAAAACAATACTGGCACCAAGTAAACTCAAAACCAAGAAGATCACAAATCAGAATATGGCTCTTAGGAAGGGAAATGTTAGCTGTGGAAGAGGTCGGTGTTTAACCTGTAAGCATTTGACAAAATCCAACAAGTTTACATCACATTCAAATGGTACCTCATACGAAATAATAGATCATATAAATTGTTTAACTGAATATGTTGTGTACCTTATTTCATGTGAATGTGGCACACAATATATAGGCCGTACATCTAGAGCCCTTAGTACACGGTTCCTAGAGCACCGGCGGAACATTATTAATGGGTGCCAAACACACAGCCTCTCACGTCACTTTTGCACTAGTCACAATAAAGATCCCAAATCCCTTTCTGTTATGGGCATTGAGTTCATCCCCCCCTCGTATATGGGAGGAGATCGCTTTCAGAAACTATGTACCCGAGAAACATATTGGATGTACATATTGGATACTACTTATCCTAAGGGACACAATGACCATATAGACATCAGTACCATAGTTTGAACACCCTAAATGGTGGTTCTCCAGAGGTCTGGTTTGAATGCTTAGCATTCCCTCTGGGCTATGGTCCTCTGTCTGGTCACTGTGGCCCTATTTATTAATCCAAGGGGTCAGTCGTCTTTCGTGTCTGTTATGATTCATCTCCACAAATGGTCAATATATAAAATATATAATTGTTTTTATTTTTATTTTTATTATTATTATTATTATTATTATTTTTATTTTTATTTTTATTTCTATTTTTATTTTCATTTTTATTTCTATTTTCATTTATTATTTATTATATATTATTACTATTTATTATTTTTATATTTTATTTTTTATTTTTTATTTTTTATTTTTCATTTTTTATTTTATTTTTATTATTATTTTTATTTTTATTTTTATTTTTATTTTCATTTCTATTTTTATTTATTCCAATCACTCATCCCTTTATTATTTAATGTTATTATATATCATCATTCACATCATTCATATACTATATATCATTATTTAATTGACATTATTATTCTTATTCATACATACAACACATAGCACATTCACTATAACATAGCACTCACATTTAATTTATATAACACTTCTATTAGTACAAGCCACCATTGCTCTCGTTTCATCTGTCCTTGCCTTTGGATCCATCTTTTTTACTTCCTCTGACTCCCTACTAATATCCCAACAATGGGTTAACATCCTGGGAATATATCAGGTAACTATTTGTTGTTTTGTTGGGTGTCATTGGTTTAAATGAGAATGAAAGTGTTTTATTGCTAACTTATACAGCTGATCATCTATTATGACTCATTCAATCGTGATCTCCTTATCTGAGATGTTACAAACGCACATATGCAGCAGATCTAACCTTATTAATATGTTATTTGTCTCATATATTTTTTGTTTTTGTTATTATTAGTCCATTTTGACTACACTCTCTAGAATGCCTTAATGTAATCAAACCTCACAATTAACTATCATGCATCTTATAGTGCTGTTTGTTTACCAATTTAGTCTGTTATATTTCACTCACCAATTGTATTCACATCATTAGTTATATCTAACACATTCATAACATTTATAACATTAGTTATTTTGTTTCAATTTGTAACTTGTACATTAATCCTTGGACATCGATGGGGTCCTCAGAACACTTAGAATTTGCTTATAATTGTTTTAGCTGTACATGTGTATGGGTGTAAATTGATTCAATCCACTGCTTTAAATCATTAATTCTTTATTGGCTACCTGCTGTTCACCTCCCTATAAATACCAATGACATATGCATGAAGGTCATCCCCTGAAGAAGTCGCCATTTGATGACGAAACGCGTAGGGCGTGGCTAGAATCCGGCCGCCATTTGCCCACAAACATTGATGCAGATTGATTGAGAACTTTTTGCTCCTGTGTGCTGCTCTCCCGGCTTGCTACCTTATCCATATTACATCTGAGGTGCCCGTTTCCCGGAGGGACCAATGGTATGGAGCATTGAAGGTGAAAGATCCCTCTTCCGGTTCCGGTTCACGAAGGTGATCTACGTGACGATGCCACTGACTGCAGACGGATGCTGGTGATTGAGCTGCAAGGCACATGAGAGCCTATCTCATAAATGCTTTTATTTGCTGTATCTTTGTGAGTGGCCATTTTATAGATTTCATGTTCATTCAATACAATTTTACTGTGGTAATGCACTAGGTGTGCGCCTGTTTCTTTTTTGTTTTTTTCCAGATATCACTAGGGACTGGTGATCCCTTTGGAACGGGCTGCAAGAAACCATTGACATTTCCACTGGAACAGGACTTTATTTATTGAAGGTTTTTTTATTTTATTTTTATCTTTTGACAATTTTTATATATTTTTTCATTAAATACAATTTTTAGATTTTTTACAATTTTTTCCTTTAGGGTTTTGTCAAGAGACTGTATTGCCATTTGTATTTTTAAAGTTTTTATCATAGTGTATTAGCCTTATCTAGCTGCCCCTTCAAGCATATCATATTAGCTATTGTTTCCTCCAATATTATCTACAAATAACTGGTAATTTAGCGGCGCTACTTCAATTTTTGTTTTGTTGTCTATTTTCACTTAGAAGTTAGCAGCCATTCATTTCCTTGTTATTTGTATATGCACATTTTCAGTTTAACATTAATTGTCATTAATCGATTGTATTAATTAATTCTATATTTATATATTTCCTTTGTGACTTGTGATAATGATGCAATCCAGTGAGGAACGTTTAGCTAGGAGGAACAGATTTGCCAATATCGTGAATGAGGACCCCATTGTAGTTCAAGAGAACCATGTTGATTTGAAAAATAATTTCCAAGAGTTGGAAAATTATACTAAGGATGAGACCAAAAACTGGCTGGATCTGCTCTCACTCCAAAATTATTTGGATATTAAATTGGTCCCGAGAGGACTTAGGATAACAAAAAAACCAACTTTTGAGGCAAGTGAGACGTTTACAGCCAGTTGGAATACCATATTGGAAGACTGCAGTGTCTCTCTCATCAAGCTTTTAATCTCCTATAGAGAAGAGAGATTGGAGGTCTTGGGGAGAGAGATAGCTCAGGTTCAGACGATTATAAAGCCATTCGAAGGCAAGGAAGAATTCATTTCATTAGACGAACTAGTACATAAAAGAGTAGTTTCATTTGAAAAAGAAATTATAGAGAGAAAAACAAACAAACTAAAACGTGATAAGGATGACTATGCTAATAACAGAGTTAGAAATTGGAAAAGAAACAAAGATTTCAATAAACACCATAGATATGGTCGTTCCCATTCGGGTTATAGAGAAGAAAATAAAGGGAACAAACACTATAAGAAACCAATTTCTAATGAAAAAGAGAAAAATGAAATTATAACACTGATAAAAGAAGCACGGTCGGATAGGAAAGACACACGTGATAGATCTTGCCCCCCACCCGATACGCCCACCGCAAACTGCTCCACCTCCAATCAATATTCTGTATTAAGAGTTGATTGTGAGGACAAATCAGACCATCTAGAGCAGGGTGCGGGGGCCATGGGAGGGGGGGCGAGATCTAAAACATCTCACAAGGGATCCAATAGCAACACTGTTAATACAACTTCACCCAATAAAACACACAAAACTGCCTCTTTTTTAGAACAAAGAGAAAGGGAGAAGAAATACCCACTTTGGGAGAAACAAGCCCAACCACTACCCCGAAGAAAACGAGATTCAGGGGAGTCAGAGGAGGAGCAAAAAAGCAAGGACAGAAGAAAATGAAGTTGATGGAGGCTGCACCTACCAACTATGGTATTTATAATTTGTCTTCACATACATTAACTCCATATCACCTATCACTACTTACCAAAGGCTTATCCTTTTCTCCTAGTAGCACTCCCAATAGGTTTGATTTATTTGTGGATTTGAATCGGTACATCCGTAAGCTGACACTTATGCGACATTTTACACTTAAAGGGGAACAGACACAACCTATTTTCAATACCCAAGAAATAGAGTGTATCAATGCTCTTACGTCTTTCTTGGTAGAATCTGGAAATAATACCAGTTATAATAATACACAAATACCAGCCAAATTTAATGCATTGGTAGACCCTCTAAATAAAAGATTAGTACATGATGACCAACTACTTGACAATTCATTACTTGACATCACTACTCATGAGGAGGATATGAATTCACCAATGGATCATAATCCATCTTCAGAAACAGACCCTGTGAGCAATATAATTTATAGGCCATCACCATTTGCCCCTAAATCGGTTTACTTCCCCTATCACTCAAAGGGGAACTTTATCGATACCTTTTATACACTGGTTCTCGGGGACCTTGAGAAGTTGTGCCTGAACAATCATAAACTCAAACATAACAATTTATCAAAAGAAGAGACTACAACTATGTTGGATATAAAAAACAATTTTGATCTTATAGTCCGCCAGGCAGACAAGGGTGGTGCTATTGTTCTACAGGATCGTGCTGACTATATATGCGAAGCCCATCGCCTTTTACATGATTCTGTATCTTATACCATACTAGATGAGGACCCAGTTATGGGTTATCAGATAGAATTTCAGAATCTCCTCCAGGAAGCACTTAGCAAAGGGATTATCACTAATTTAGAGAAAAAATTTTTATTCACAAAACACCCTAGGACACCTATATTTTATCACTTGCCAAAATTGCACAAAGATAAAGTTAATCCACCAGGGAGGCCTATAATATCGGGGGTGGGATCGATGACGTCGAACTTGTCCCAGTACATTGACTATTATTTACAACCGTATGTCATAACTTTAAAATCATATATTAGGGACACGTTGCACGTCATCGATTCCACCTCTGATATTATTTGGAAGGATACCTTTCACTGGATTACATGCGATGTATCTTCACTTTACACCTGTATTGATCACACCAAAGGTATCCAGGCTATTAAACACTTTTTTGAATTAGACACTAATCTTCACCCTTCACAAAAAACTTTTCTTTTGGCATGCATTCATTTCATCTTAAGTCACAATTATTTCTTATTTGAAGACACATACTATTTACAAATCTGTGGAACGGCTATGGGTACCAGATTTGCCCCCAGCTATGCTAATCTCTACATGGGTCTGTGGGAGAGAACCCATGATTGGGAGAATGCTAGTCTGAGGGGTGGTCTGGTATACTATGGCCGTTTCATAGATGATATTATTTTCATTTGGGATGGTGATAGGGTTATCCTGGAGGAGATTCTGTCATCTTTCAACAAAAATGAGATGGGCCTTAAATTTACACATACTGTACACCCTAGCACCATTGTCTTTCTGGATCTAGAACTATTTATTGGCACAGAAAATCAAATTCAAACAAGAACACACTTCAAAACAGTGTTTGCCAATAGCTATTTACATTATGGCAGTAACCATTATAAAAAATGGCTAGACAACGTGCCCAAAAGCCAGTTCTATAGAATCAGGCGCAACTGCTCAGAGGACTCCGAATTTACATCACAGGGGAAAGATCTATCAAAGAAGTTTTTGGAAAAGGGTTATGATGCCTCTGTTGTCAATAAAGCTTTTCAGGATGCAGGTCTTATTAAAAGAGAGATACTTTTGGAAAAATCTAAAAACAAATCAGAATCAATGTGTAGAAGCAGAAAAAAGGAATATAATTCAAATAATGCACCGAAATTCATTACACAATTTAATCAATCTGCTCACCAAATTAGAAACATCTTAAATTGTCATTGGAAAATTATACGCAACGATCCTGTTATTGGTCATCTAGTAACAGAATATGCTCCAACTGTATTCAGAAAGGCGAGGAGTATCAAAACAATACTGGCACCAAGTAAACTCAAAACCAAGAAGATCACAAATCAGAATATGGCTCTTAGGAAGGGAAATGTTAGCTGTGGAAGAGGTCGGTGTTTAACCTGTAAGCATTTGACAAAATCCAACAAGTTTACATCACATTCAAATGGTACCTCATACGAAATAATAGATCATATAAATTGTTTAACTGAATATGTTGTGTACCTTATTTCATGTGAATGTGGCACACAATATATAGGCCGTACATCTAGAGCCCTTAGTACACGGTTCCTAGAGCACCGGCGGAACATTATTAATGGGTGCCAAACACACAGCCTCTCACGTCACTTTTGCACTAGTCACAATAAAGATCCCAAATCCCTTTCTGTTATGGGCATTGAGTTCATCCCCCCCTCGTATATGGGAGGAGATCGCTTTCAGAAACTATGTACCCGAGAAACATATTGGATGTACATATTGGATACTACTTATCCTAAGGGACACAATGACCATATAGACATCAGTACCATAGTTTGAACACCCTAAATGGTGGTTCTCCAGAGGTCTGGTTTGAATGCTTAGCATTCCCTCTGGGCTATGGTCCTCTGTCTGGTCACTGTGGCCCTATTTATTAATCCAAGGGGTCAGTCGTCTTTCGTGTCTGTTATGATTCATCTCCACAAATGGTCAATATATAAAATATATAATTGTTTTTATTTTTATTTTTATTATTATTATTATTATTATTATTTTTATTTTTATTTTTATTTCTATTTTTATTTTCATTTTTATTTCTATTTTCATTTATTATTTATTATATATTATTACTATTTATTATTTTTATATTTTATTTTTTATTTTTTATTTTTTATTTTTCATTTTTTATTTTATTTTTATTATTATTTTTATTTTTATTTTTATTTTTATTTTCATTTCTATTTTTATTTATTCCAATCACTCATCCCTTTATTATTTAATGTTATTATATATCATCATTCACATCATTCATATACTATATATCATTATTTAATTGACATTATTATTCTTATTCATACATACAACACATAGCACATTCACTATAACATAGCACTCACATTTAATTTATATAACACTTCTATTAGTACAAGCCACCATTGCTCTCGTTTCATCTGTCCTTGCCTTTGGATCCATCTTTTTTACTTCCTCTGACTCCCTACTAATATCCCAACAATGGGTTAACATCCTGGGAATATATCAGGTAACTATTTGTTGTTTTGTTGGGTGTCATTGGTTTAAATGAGAATGAAAGTGTTTTATTGCTAACTTATACAGCTGATCATCTATTATGACTCATTCAATCGTGATCTCCTTATCTGAGATGTTACAAACGCACATATGCAGCAGATCTAACCTTATTAATATGTTATTTGTCTCATATATTTTTTGTTTTTGTTATTATTAGTCCATTTTGACTACACTCTCTAGAATGCCTTAATGTAATCAAACCTCACAATTAACTATCATGCATCTTATAGTGCTGTTTGTTTACCAATTTAGTCTGTTATATTTCACTCACCAATTGTATTCACATCATTAGTTATATCTAACACATTCATAACATTTATAACATTAGTTATTTTGTTTCAATTTGTAACTTGTACATTAATCCTTGGACATCGATGGGGTCCTCAGAACACTTAGAATTTGCTTATAATTGTTTTAGCTGTACATGTGTATGGGTGTAAATTGATTCAATCCACTGCTTTAAATCATTAATTCTTTATTGGCTACCTGCTGTTCACCTCCCTATAAATACCAATGACATATGCATGAAGGTCATCCCCTGAAGAAGTCGCCATTTGATGACGAAACGCGTAGGGCGTGGCTAGAATCCGGCCGCCATTTGCCCACAAACATTGATGCAGATTGATTGAGAACTTTTTGCTCCTGTGTGCTGCTCTCCCGGCTTGCTACCTTATCCATATTACATCTGAGGTGCCCGTTTCCCGGAGGGACCAATGGTATGGAGCATTGAAGGTGAAAGATCCCTCTTCCGGTTCCGGTTCACGAAGGTGATCTACGTGACGATGCCACTGACTGCAGACGGATGCTGGTGATTGAGCTGCAAGGCACATGAGAGCCTATCTCATAAATGCTTTTATTTGCTGTATCTTTGTGAGTGGCCATTTTATAGATTTCATGTTCATTCAATACAATTTTACTGTGGTAATGCACTAGGTGTGCGCCTGTTTCTTTTTTGTTTTTTTCCAGATATCACTAGGGACTGGTGATCCCTTTGGAACGGGCTGCAAGAAACCATTGACATTTCCACTGGAACAGGACTTTATTTATTGAAGGTTTTTTTATTTTATTTTTATCTTTTGCCAATTTTTATATATTTTTTCATTAAATACAATTTTTAGATTTTTTACAATTTTTTCCTTTAGGGTTTTGTCAAGAGACTGTATTGCCATTTGTATTTTTAAAGTTTTTATCATAGTGTATTAGCCTTATCTAGCTGCCCCTTCAAGCATATCATATTAGCTATTGTTTCCTCCAATATTATCTACAAATAACTGGTAATTTAGCGGCGCTACTTCAATTTTTGTTTTGTTGTCTATTTTCACTTAGAAGTTAGCAGCCATTCATTTCCTTGTTATTTGTATATGCACATTTTCAGTTTAACATTAATTGTCATTAATCGATTGTATTAATTAATTCTATATTTATATATTTCCTTTGTGACTTGTGATAATGATGCAATCCAGTGAGGAACGTTTAGCTACTGTAGGAGGAACAGATTTGCCAATATCGTGAATGAGGACCCCATTGTAGTTCAAGAGAACCATGTTGATTTGAAAAATAATTTCCAAGAGTTGGAAAATTATACTAAGGATGAGACCAAAAACTGGCTGGATCTGCTCTCACTCCAAAATTATTTGGATATTAAATTGGTCCCGAGAGGACTTAGGATAACAAAAAAAACAACTTTTGAGGCAAGTGAGACGTTTACAGCCAGTTGGAATACCATATTGGAAGACTGCAGTGTCTCTCTCATCAAGCTTTTAATCTCCTATAGAGAAGAGAGATTGGAGGTCTTGGGGAGAGAGATAGCTCAGGTTCAGACGATTATAAAGCCATTCGAAGGCAAGGAAGAATTCATTTCATTAGACGAACTAGTACATAAAAGAGTAGTTTCATTTGAAAAAGAAATTATAGAGAGAAAAACAAACAAACTAAAACGTGATAAGGATGACTATGCTAATAACAGAGTTAGAAATTGGAAAAGAAACAAAGATTTCAATAAACACCATAGATATGGTCGTTCCCATTCGGGTTATAGAGAAGAAAATAAAGGGAACAAACACTATAAGAAACCAATTTCTAATGAAAAAGAGAAAAATGAAATTATAACACTGATAAAAGAAGCACGGTCGGATAGGAAAGACACACGTGATAGATCTTGCCCCCCACCCGATACGCCCACCGCAAACTGCTCCACCTCCAATCAATATTCTGTATTAAGAGTTGATTGTGAGGACAAATCAGACCATCTAGAGCAGGGTGCGGGGGCCATGGGAGGGGGGGCGAGATCTAAAACATCTCACAAGGGATCCAATAGCAACACTGTTAATACAACTTCACCCAATAAAACACACAAAACTGCCTCTTTTTTAGAACAAAGAGAAAGGGAGAAGAAATACCCACTTTGGGAGAAACAAGCCCAACCACTACCCCGAAGAAAACGAGATTCAGGGGAGTCAGAGGAGGAGCAAAAAAGCAAGGACAGAAGAAAATGAAGTTGATGGAGGCTGCACCTACCAACTATGGTATTTATAATTTGTCTTCACATACATTAACTCCATATCACCTATCACTACTTACCAAAGGCTTATCCTTTTCTCCTAGTAGCACTCCCAATAGGTTTGATTTATTTGTGGATTTGAATCGGTACATCCGTAAGCTGACACTTATGCGACATTTTACACTTAAAGGGGAACAGACACAACCTATTTTCAATACCCAAGAAATAGAGTGTATCAATGCTCTTACGTCTTTCTTGGTAGAATCTGGAAATAATACCAGTTATAATAATACACAAATACCAGCCAAATTTAATGCATTGGTAGACCCTCTAAATAAAAGATTAGTACATGATGACCAACTACTTGACAATTCATTACTTGACATCACTACTCATGAGGAGGATATGAATTCACCAATGGATCATAATCCATCTTCAGAAACAGACCCTGTGAGCAATATAATTTATAGGCCATCACCATTTGCCCCTAAATCGGTTTACTTCCCCTATCACTCAAAGGGGAACTTTATCGATACCTTTTATACACTGGTTCTCGGGGACCTTGAGAAGTTGTGCCTGAACAATCATAAACTCAAACATAACAATTTATCAAAAGAAGAGACTACAACTATGTTGGATATAAAAAACAATTTTGATCTTATAGTCCGCCAGGCAGACAAGGGTGGTGCTATTGTTCTACAGGATCGTGCTGACTATATATGCGAAGCCCATCGCCTTTTACATGATTCTGTATCTTATACCATACTAGATGAGGACCCAGTTATGGGTTATCAGATAGAATTTCAGAATCTCCTCCAGGAAGCACTTAGCAAAGGGATTATCACTAATTTAGAGAAAAAATTTTTATTCACAAAACACCCTAGGACACCTATATTTTATCACTTGCCAAAATTGCACAAAGATAAAGTTAATCCACCAGGGAGGCCTATAATATCGGGGGTGGGATCGATGACGTCGAACTTGTCCCAGTACATTGACTATTATTTACAACCGTATGTCATAACTTTAAAATCATATATTAGGGACACGTTGCACGTCATCGATTCCACCTCTGATATTATTTGGAAGGATACCTTTCACTGGATTACATGCGATGTATCTTCACTTTACACCTGTATTGATCACACCAAAGGTATCCAGGCTATTAAACACTTTTTTGAATTAGACACTAATCTTCACCCTTCACAAAAAACTTTTCTTTTGGCATGCATTCATTTCATCTTAAGTCACAATTATTTCTTATTTGAAGACACATACTATTTACAAATCTGTGGAACGGCTATGGGTACCAGATTTGCCCCCAGCTATGCTAATCTCTACATGGGTCTGTGGGAGAGAACCCATGTTTGGGAGAATGCTAGTCTGAGGGGTGGTCTGGTATACTATGGCCGTTTCATAGATGATATTATTTTCATTTGGGATGGTGATAGGGTTATCCTGGAGGAGATTCTGTCATCTTTCAACAAAAATGAGATGGGCCTTAAATTTACACATACTGTACACCCTAGCACCATTGTCTTTCTGGATCTAGAACTATTTATTGGCACAGAAAATCAAATTCAAACAAGAACACACTTCAAAACAGTGTCAGCCAATAGCTATTTACATTATGGCAGTAACCATTATAAAAAATGGCTAGACAACGTGCCCAAAAGCCAGTTCTATAGAATCAGGCGCAACTGCTCAGAGGACTCCGAATTTACATCACAGGGGAAAGATCTATCAAAGAAGTTTTTGGAAAAGGGTTATGATGCCTCTGTTGTCAATAAAGCTTTTCAGGATGCAGGTCTTATTAAAAGAGAGATACTTTTGGAAAAATCTAAAAACAAATCAGAATCAATGTGTAGAAGCAGAAAAAAGGAATATAATTCAAATAATGCACCGAAATTCATTACACAATTTAATCAATCTGCTCACCAAATTAGAAACATCTTAAATTGTCATTGGAAAATTATACGCAACGATCCTGTTATTGGTCATCTAGTAACAGAATATGCTCCAACTGTATTCAGAAAGGCGAGGAGTATCAAAACAATACTGGCACCAAGTAAACTCAAAACCAAGAAGATCACAAATCAGAATATGGCTCTTAGGAAGGGAAATGTTAGCTGTGGAAGAGGTCGGTGTTTAACCTGTAAGCATTTGACAAAATCCAACAAGTTTACATCACATTCAAATGGTACCTCATACGAAATAATAGATCATATAAATTGTTTAACTGAATATGTTGTGTACCTTATTTCATGTGAATGTGGCACACAATATATAGGCCGTACATCTAGAGCCCTTAGTACACGGTTCCTAGAGCACCGGCGGAACATTATTAATGGGTGCCAAACACACAGCCTCTCACGTCACTTTTGCACTAGTCACAATAAAGATCCCAAATCCCTTTCTGTTATGGGCATTGAGTTCATCCCCCCCTCGTATATGGGAGGAGATCGCTTTCAGAAACTATGTACCCGAGAAACATATTGGATGTACATATTGGATACTACTTATCCTAAGGGACACAATGACCATATAGACATCAGTACCATAGTTTGAACACCCTAAATGGTGGTTCTCCAGAGGTCTGGTTTGAATGCTTAGCATTCCCTCTGGGCTATGGTCCTCTGTCTGGTCACTGTGGCCCTATTTATTAATCCAAGGGGTCAGTCGTCTTTCGTGTCTGTTATGATTCATCTCCACAAATGGTCAATATATAAAATATATAATTGTTTTTATTTTTATTTTTATTATTATTATTATTATTATTATTTTTATTTTTATTTTTATTTCTATTTTTATTTTCATTTTTATTTCTATTTTCATTTATTATTTATTATATATTATTACTATTTATTATTTTTATATTTTATTTTTTATTTTTTATTTTTTATTTTTCATTTTTTATTTTATTTTTATTATTATTTTTATTTTTATTTTTATTTTTATTTTCATTTCTATTTTTATTTATTCCAATCACTCATCCCTTTATTATTTAATGTTATTATATATCATCATTCACATCATTCATATACTATATATCATTATTTAATTGACATTATTATTCTTATTCATACATACAACACATAGCACATTCACTATAACATAGCACTCACATTTAATTTATATAACACTTCTATTAGTACAAGCCACCATTGCTCTCGTTTCATCTGTCCTTGCCTTTGGATCCATCTTTTTTACTTCCTCTGACTCCCTACTAATATCCCAACAATGGGTTAACATCCTGGGAATATATCAGGTAACTATTTGTTGTTTTGTTGGGTGTCATTGGTTTAAATGAGAATGAAAGTGTTTTATTGCTAACTTATACAGCTGATCATCTATTATGACTCATTCAATCGTGATCTCCTTATCTGAGATGTTACAAACGCACATATGCAGCAGATCTAACCTTATTAATATGTTATTTGTCTCATATATTTTTTGTTTTTGTTATTATTAGTCCATTTTGACTACACTCTCTAGAATGCCTTAATGTAATCAAACCTCACAATTAACTATCATGCATCTTATAGTGCTGTTTGTTTACCAATTTAGTCTGTTATATTTCACTCACCAATTGTATTCACATCATTAGTTATATCTAACACATTCATAACATTTATAACATTAGTTATTTTGTTTCAATTTGTAACTTGTACATTAATCCTTGGACATCGATGGGGTCCTCAGAACACTTAGAATTTGCTTATAATTGTTTTAGCTGTACATGTGTATGGGTGTAAATTGATTCAATCCACTGCTTTAAATCATTAATTCTTTATTGGCTACCTGCTGTTCACCTCCCTATAAATACCAATGACATATGCATGAAGGTCATCCCCTGAAGAAGTCGCCATTTGATGACGAAACGCGTAGGGCGTGGCTAGAATCCGGCCGCCATTTGCCCACAAACATTGATGCAGATTGATTGAGAACTTTTTGCTCCTGTGTGCTGCTCTCCCGGCTTGCTACCTTATCCATATTACATCTGAGGTGCCCGTTTCCCGGAGGGACCAATGGTATGGAGCATTGAAGGTGAAAGATCCCTCTTCCGGTTCCGGTTCACGAAGGTGATCTACGTGACGATGCCACTGACTGCAGACGGATGCTGGTGATTGAGCTGCAAGGCACATGAGAGCCTATCTCATAAATGCTTTTATTTGCTGTATCTTTGTGAGTGGCCATTTTATAGATTTCATGTTCATTCAATACAATTTTACTGTGGTAATGCACTAGGTGTGCGCCTGTTTCTTTTTTGTTTTTTTCCAGATATCACTAGGGACTGGTGATCCCTTTGGAACGGGCTGCAAGAAACCATTGACATTTCCACTGGAACAGGACTTTATTTATTGAAGGTTTTTTTATTTTATTTTTATCTTTTGACAATTTTTATATATTTTTTCATTAAATACAATTTTTAGATTTTTTACAATTTTTTCCTTTAGGGTTTTGTCAAGAGACTGTATTGCCATTTGTATTTTTAAAGTTTTTATCATAGTGTATTAGCCTTATCTAGCTGCCCCTTCAAGCATATCATATTAGCTATTGTTTCCTCCAATATTATCTACAAATAACTGGTAATTTAGCGGCGCTACTTCAATTTTTGTTTTGTTGTCTATTTTCACTTAGAAGTTAGCAGCCATTCATTTCCTTGTTATTTGTATATGCACATTTTCAGTTTAACATTAATTGTCATTAATCGATTGTATTAATTAATTCTATATTTATATATTTCCTTTGTGACTTGTGATAATGATGCAATCCAGTGAGGAACGTTTAGCTAGGAGGAACAGATTTGCCAATATCGTGAATGAGGACCCCATTGTAGTTCAAGAGAACCATGTTGATTTGAAAAATAATTTCCAAGAGTTGGAAAATTATACTAAGGATGAGACCAAAAACTGGCTGGATCTGCTCTCACTCCAAAATTATTTGGATATTAAATTGGTCCCGAGAGGACTTAGGATAACAAAAAAACCAACTTTTGAGGCAAGTGAGACGTTTACAGCCAGTTGGAATACCATATTGGAAGACTGCAGTGTCTCTCTCATCAAGCTTTTAATCTCCTATAGAGAAGAGAGATTGGAGGTCTTGGGGAGAGAGATAGCTCAGGTTCAGACGATTATAAAGCCATTCGAAGGCAAGGAAGAATTCATTTCATTAGACGAACTAGTACATAAAAGAGTAGTTTCATTTGAAAAAGAAATTATAGAGAGAAAAACAAACAAACTAAAACGTGATAAGGATGACTATGCTAATAACAGAGTTAGAAATTGGAAAAGAAACAAAGATTTCAATAAACACCATAGATATGGTCGTTCCCATTCGGGTTATAGAGAAGAAAATAAAGGGAACAAACACTATAAGAAACCAATTTCTAATGAAAAAGAGAAAAATGAAATTATAACACTGATAAAAGAAGCACGGTCGGATAGGAAAGACACACGTGATAGATCTTGCCCCCCACCCGATACGCCCACCGCAAACTGCTCCACCTCCAATCAATATTCTGTATTAAGAGTTGATTGTGAGGACAAATCAGACCATCTAGAGCAGGGTGCGGGGGCCATGGGAGGGGGGGCGAGATCTAAAACATCTCACAAGGGATCCAATAGCAACACTGTTAATACAACTTCACCCAATAAAACACACAAAACTGCCTCTTTTTTAGAACAAAGAGAAAGGGAGAAGAAATACCCACTTTGGGAGAAACAAGCCCAACCACTACCCCGAAGAAAACGAGATTCAGGGGAGTCAGAGGAGGAGCAAAAAAGCAAGGACAGAAGAAAATGAAGTTGATGGAGGCTGCACCTACCAACTATGGTATTTATAATTTGTCTTCACATACATTAACTCCATATCACCTATCACTACTTACCAAAGGCTTATCCTTTTCTCCTAGTAGCACTCCCAATAGGTTTGATTTATTTGTGGATTTGAATCGGTACATCCGTAAGCTGACACTTATGCGACATTTTACACTTAAAGGGGAACAGACACAACCTATTTTCAATACCCAAGAAATAGAGTGTATCAATGCTCTTACGTCTTTCTTGGTAGAATCTGGAAATAATACCAGTTATAATAATACACAAATACCAGCCAAATTTAATGCATTGGTAGACCCTCTAAATAAAAGATTAGTACATGATGACCAACTACTTGACAATTCATTACTTGACATCACTACTCATGAGGAGGATATGAATTCACCAATGGATCATAATCCATCTTCAGAAACAGACCCTGTGAGCAATATAATTTATAGGCCATCACCATTTGCCCCTAAATCGGTTTACTTCCCCTATCACTCAAAGGGGAACTTTATCGATACCTTTTATACACTGGTTCTCGGGGACCTTGAGAAGTTGTGCCTGAACAATCATAAACTCAAACATAACAATTTATCAAAAGAAGAGACTACAACTATGTTGGATATAAAAAACAATTTTGATCTTATAGTCCGCCAGGCAGACAAGGGTGGTGCTATTGTTCTACAGGATCGTGCTGACTATATATGCGAAGCCCATCGCCTTTTACATGATTCTGTATCTTATACCATACTAGATGAGGACCCAGTTATGGGTTATCAGATAGAATTTCAGAATCTCCTCCAGGAAGCACTTAGCAAAGGGATTATCACTAATTTAGAGAAAAAATTTTTATTCACAAAACACCCTAGGACACCTATATTTTATCACTTGCCAAAATTGCACAAAGATAAAGTTAATCCACCAGGGAGGCCTATAATATCGGGGGTGGGATCGATGACGTCGAACTTGTCCCAGTACATTGACTATTATTTACAACCGTATGTCATAACTTTAAAATCATATATTAGGGACACGTTGCACGTCATCGATTCCACCTCTGATATTATTTGGAAGGATACCTTTCACTGGATTACATGCGATGTATCTTCACTTTACACCTGTATTGATCACACCAAAGGTATCCAGGCTATTAAACACTTTTTTGAATTAGACACTAATCTTCACCCTTCACAAAAAACTTTTCTTTTGGCATGCATTCATTTCATCTTAAGTCACAATTATTTCTTATTTGAAGACACATACTATTTACAAATCTGTGGAACGGCTATGGGTACCAGATTTGCCCCCAGCTATGCTAATCTCTACATGGGTCTGTGGGAGAGAACCCATGTTTGGGAGAATGCTAGTCTGAGGGGTGGTCTGGTATACTATGGCCGTTTCATAGATGATATTATTTTCATTTGGGATGGTGATAGGGTTATCCTGGAGGAGATTCTGTCATCTTTCAACAAAAATGAGATGGGCCTTAAATTTACACATACTGTACACCCTAGCACCATTGTCTTTCTGGATCTAGAACTATTTATTGGCACAGAAAATCAAATTCAAACAAGAACACACTTCAAAACAGTGTCAGCCAATAGCTATTTACATTATGGCAGTAACCATTATAAAAAATGGCTAGACAACGTGCCCAAAAGCCAGTTCTATAGAATCAGGCGCAACTGCTCAGAGGACTCCGAATTTACATCACAGGGGAAAGATCTATCAAAGAAGTTTTTGGAAAAGGGTTATGATGCCTCTGTTGTCAATAAAGCTTTTCAGGATGCAGGTCTTATTAAAAGAGAGATACTTTTGGAAAAATCTAAAAACAAATCAGAATCAATGTGTAGAAGCAGAAAAAAGGAATATAATTCAAATAATGCACCGAAATTCATTACACAATTTAATCAATCTGCTCACCAAATTAGAAACATCTTAAATTGTCATTGGAAAATTATACGCAACGATCCTGTTATTGGTCATCTAGTAACAGAATATGCTCCAACTGTATTCAGAAAGGCGAGGAGTATCAAAACAATACTGGCACCAAGTAAACTCAAAACCAAGAAGATCACAAATCAGAATATGGCTCTTAGGAAGGGAAATGTTAGCTGTGGAAGAGGTCGGTGTTTAACCTGTAAGCATTTGACAAAATCCAACAAGTTTACATCACATTCAAATGGTACCTCATACGAAATAATAGATCATATAAATTGTTTAACTGAATATGTTGTGTACCTTATTTCATGTGAATGTGGCACACAATATATAGGCCGTACATCTAGAGCCCTTAGTACACGGTTCCTAGAGCACCGGCGGAACATTATTAATGGGTGCCAAACACACAGCCTCTCACGTCACTTTTGCACTAGTCACAATAAAGATCCCAAATCCCTTTCTGTTATGGGCATTGAGTTCATCCCCCCCTCGTATATGGGAGGAGATCGCTTTCAGAAACTATGTACCCGAGAAACATATTGGATGTACATATTGGATACTACTTATCCTAAGGGACACAATGACCATATAGACATCAGTACCATAGTTTGAACACCCTAAATGGTGGTTCTCCAGAGGTCTGGTTTGAATGCTTAGCATTCCCTCTGGGCTATGGTCCTCTGTCTGGTCACTGTGGCCCTATTTATTAATCCAAGGGGTCAGTCGTCTTTCGTGTCTGTTATGATTCATCTCCACAAATGGTCAATATATAAAATATATAATTGTTTTTATTTTTATTTTTATTATTATTATTATTATTATTATTTTTATTTTTATTTTTATTTCTATTTTTATTTTCATTTTTATTTCTATTTTCATTTATTATTTATTATATATTATTACTATTTATTATTTTTATATTTTATTTTTTATTTTTTATTTTTTATTTTTCATTTTTTATTTTATTTTTATTATTATTTTTATTTTTATTTTTATTTTTATTTTCATTTCTATTTTTATTTATTCCAATCACTCATCCCTTTATTATTTAATGTTATTATATATCATCATTCACATCATTCATATACTATATATCATTATTTAATTGACATTATTATTCTTATTCATACATACAACACATAGCACATTCACTATAACATAGCACTCACATTTAATTTATATAACACTTCTATTAGTACAAGCCACCATTGCTCTCGTTTCATCTGTCCTTGCCTTTGGATCCATCTTTTTTACTTCCTCTGACTCCCTACTAATATCCCAACAATGGGTTAACATCCTGGGAATATATCAGGTAACTATTTGTTGTTTTGTTGGGTGTCATTGGTTTAAATGAGAATGAAAGTGTTTTATTGCTAACTTATACAGCTGATCATCTATTATGACTCATTCAATCGTGATCTCCTTATCTGAGATGTTACAAACGCACATATGCAGCAGATCTAACCTTATTAATATGTTATTTGTCTCATATATTTTTTGTTTTTGTTATTATTAGTCCATTTTGACTACACTCTCTAGAATGCCTTAATGTAATCAAACCTCACAATTAACTATCATGCATCTTATAGTGCTGTTTGTTTACCAATTTAGTCTGTTATATTTCACTCACCAATTGTATTCACATCATTAGTTATATCTAACACATTCATAACATTTATAACATTAGTTATTTTGTTTCAATTTGTAACTTGTACATTAATCCTTGGACATCGATGGGGTCCTCAGAACACTTAGAATTTGCTTATAATTGTTTTAGCTGTACATGTGTATGGGTGTAAATTGATTCAATCCACTGCTTTAAATCATTAATTCTTTATTGGCTACCTGCTGTTCACCTCCCTATAAATACCAATGACATATGCATGAAGGTCATCCCCTGAAGAAGTCGCCATTTGATGACGAAACGCGTAGGGCGTGGCTAGAATCCGGCCGCCATTTGCCCACAAACATTGATGCAGATTGATTGAGAACTTTTTGCTCCTGTGTGCTGCTCTCCCGGCTTGCTACCTTATCCATATTACATCTGAGGTGCCCGTTTCCCGGAGGGACCAATGGTATGGAGCATTGAAGGTGAAAGATCCCTCTTCCGGTTCCGGTTCACGAAGGTGATCTACGTGACGATGCCACTGACTGCAGACGGATGCTGGTGATTGAGCTGCAAGGCACATGAGAGCCTATCTCATAAATGCTTTTATTTGCTGTATCTTTGTGAGTGGCCATTTTATAGATTTCATGTTCATTCAATACAATTTTACTGTGGTAATGCACTAGGTGTGCGCCTGTTTCTTTTTTGTTTTTTTCCAGATATCACTAGGGACTGGTGATCCCTTTGGAACGGGCTGCAAGAAACCATTGACATTTCCACTGGAACAGGACTTTATTTATTGAAGGTTTTTTTATTTTATTTTTATCTTTTGCCAATTTTTATATATTTTTTCATTAAATACAATTTTTAGATTTTTTACAATTTTTTCCTTTAGGGTTTTGTCAAGAGACTGTATTGCCATTTGTATTTTTAAAGTTTTTATCATAGTGTATTAGCCTTATCTAGCTGCCCCTTCAAGCATATCATATTAGCTATTGTTTCCTCCAATATTATCTACAAATAACTGGTAATTTAGCGGCGCTACTTCAATTTTTGTTTTGTTGTCTATTTTCACTTAGAAGTTAGCAGCCATTCATTTCCTTGTTATTTGTATATGCACATTTTCAGTTTAACATTAATTGTCATTAATCGATTGTATTAATTAATTCTATATTTATATATTTCCTTTGTGACTTGTGATAATGATGCAATCCAGTGAGGAACGTTTAGCTACTGTAGGAGGAACAGATTTGCCAATATCGTGAATGAGGACCCCATTGTAGTTCAAGAGAACCATGTTGATTTGAAAAATAATTTCCAAGAGTTGGAAAATTATACTAAGGATGAGACCAAAAACTGGCTGGATCTGCTCTCACTCCAAAATTATTTGGATATTAAATTGGTCCCGAGAGGACTTAGGATAACAAAAAAAACAACTTTTGAGGCAAGTGAGACGTTTACAGCCAGTTGGAATACCATATTGGAAGACTGCAGTGTCTCTCTCATCAAGCTTTTAATCTCCTATAGAGAAGAGAGATTGGAGGTCTTGGGGAGAGAGATAGCTCAGGTTCAGACGATTATAAAGCCATTCGAAGGCAAGGAAGAATTCATTTCATTAGACGAACTAGTACATAAAAGAGTAGTTTCATTTGAAAAAGAAATTATAGAGAGAAAAACAAACAAACTAAAACGTGATAAGGATGACTATGCTAATAACAGAGTTAGAAATTGGAAAAGAAACAAAGATTTCAATAAACACCATAGATATGGTCGTTCCCATTCGGGTTATAGAGAAGAAAATAAAGGGAACAAACACTATAAGAAACCAATTTCTAATGAAAAAGAGAAAAATGAAATTATAACACTGATAAAAGAAGCACGGTCGGATAGGAAAGACACACGTGATAGATCTTGCCCCCCACCCGATACGCCCACCGCAAACTGCTCCACCTCCAATCAATATTCTGTATTAAGAGTTGATTGTGAGGACAAATCAGACCATCTAGAGCAGGGTGCGGGGGCCATGGGAGGGGGGGCGAGATCTAAAACATCTCACAAGGGATCCAATAGCAACACTGTTAATACAACTTCACCCAATAAAACACACAAAACTGCCTCTTTTTTAGAACAAAGAGAAAGGGAGAAGAAATACCCACTTTGGGAGAAACAAGCCCAACCACTACCCCGAAGAAAACGAGATTCAGGGGAGTCAGAGGAGGAGCAAAAAAGCAAGGACAGAAGAAAATGAAGTTGATGGAGGCTGCACCTACCAACTATGGTATTTATAATTTGTCTTCACATACATTAACTCCATATCACCTATCACTACTTACCAAAGGCTTATCCTTTTCTCCTAGTAGCACTCCCAATAGGTTTGATTTATTTGTGGATTTGAATCGGTACATCCGTAAGCTGACACTTATGCGACATTTTACACTTAAAGGGGAACAGACACAACCTATTTTCAATACCCAAGAAATAGAGTGTATCAATGCTCTTACGTCTTTCTTGGTAGAATCTGGAAATAATACCAGTTATAATAATACACAAATACCAGCCAAATTTAATGCATTGGTAGACCCTCTAAATAAAAGATTAGTACATGATGACCAACTACTTGACAATTCATTACTTGACATCACTACTCATGAGGAGGATATGAATTCACCAATGGATCATAATCCATCTTCAGAAACAGACCCTGTGAGCAATATAATTTATAGGCCATCACCATTTGCCCCTAAATCGGTTTACTTCCCCTATCACTCAAAGGGGAACTTTATCGATACCTTTTATACACTGGTTCTCGGGGACCTTGAGAAGTTGTGCCTGAACAATCATAAACTCAAACATAACAATTTATCAAAAGAAGAGACTACAACTATGTTGGATATAAAAAACAATTTTGATCTTATAGTCCGCCAGGCAGACAAGGGTGGTGCTATTGTTCTACAGGATCGTGCTGACTATATATGCGAAGCCCATCGCCTTTTACATGATTCTGTATCTTATACCATACTAGATGAGGACCCAGTTATGGGTTATCAGATAGAATTTCAGAATCTCCTCCAGGAAGCACTTAGCAAAGGGATTATCACTAATTTAGAGAAAAATTTTTTATTCACAAAACACCCTAGGACACCTATATTTTATCACTTGCCAAAATTGCACAAAGATAAAGTTAATCCACCAGGGAGGCCTATAATATCGGGGGTGGGATCGATGACGTCGAACTTGTCCCAGTACATTGACTATTATTTACAACCGTATGTCATAACTTTAAAATCATATATTAGGGACACGTTGCACGTCATCGATTCCACCTCTGATATTATTTGGAAGGATACCTTTCACTGGATTACATGCGATGTATCTTCACTTTACACCTGTATTGATCACACCAAAGGTATCCAGGCTATTAAACACTTTTTTGAATTAGACACTAATCTTCACCCTTCACAAAAAACTTTTCTTTTGGCATGCATTCATTTCATCTTAAGTCACAATTATTTCTTATTTGAAGACACATACTATTTACAAATCTGTGGAACGGCTATGGGTACCAGATTTGCCCCCAGCTATGCTAATCTCTACATGGGTCTGTGGGAGAGAACCCATGTTTGGGAGAATGCTAGTCTGAGGGGTGGTCTGGTATACTATGGCCGTTTCATAGATGATATTATTTTCATTTGGGATGGTGATAGGGTTATCCTGGAGGAGATTCTGTCATCTTTCAACAAAAATGAGATGGGCCTTAAATTTACACATACTGTACACCCTAGCACCATTGTCTTTCTGGATCTAGAACTATTTATTGGCACAGAAAATCAAATTCAAACAAGAACACACTTCAAAACAGTGTCAGCCAATAGCTATTTACATTATGGCAGTAACCATTATAAAAAATGGCTAGACAACGTGCCCAAAAGCCAGTTCTATAGAATCAGGCGCAACTGCTCAGAGGACTCCGAATTTACATCACAGGGGAAAGATCTATCAAAGAAGTTTTTGGAAAAGGGTTATGATGCCTCTGTTGTCAATAAAGCTTTTCAGGATGCAGGTCTTATTAAAAGAGAGATACTTTTGGAAAAATCTAAAAACAAATCAGAATCAATGTGTAGAAGCAGAAAAAAGGAATATAATTCAAATAATGCACCGAAATTCATTACACAATTTAATCAATCTGCTCACCAAATTAGAAACATCTTAAATTGTCATTGGAAAATTATACGCAACGATCCTGTTATTGGTCATCTAGTAACAGAATATGCTCCAACTGTATTCAGAAAGGCGAGGAGTATCAAAACAATACTGGCACCAAGTAAACTCAAAACCAAGAAGATCACAAATCAGAATATGGCTCTTAGGAAGGGAAATGTTAGCTGTGGAAGAGGTCGGTGTTTAACCTGTAAGCATTTGACAAAATCCAACAAGTTTACATCACATTCAAATGGTACCTCATACGAAATAATAGATCATATAAATTGTTTAACTGAATATGTTGTGTACCTTATTTCATGTGAATGTGGCACACAATATATAGGCCGTACATCTAGAGCCCTTAGTACACGGTTCCTAGAGCACCGGCGGAACATTATTAATGGGTGCCAAACACACAGCCTCTCACGTCACTTTTGCACTAGTCACAATAAAGATCCCAAATCCCTTTCTGTTATGGGCATTGAGTTCATCCCCCCCTCGTATATGGGAGGAGATCGCTTTCAGAAACTATGTACCCGAGAAACATATTGGATGTACATATTGGATACTACTTATCCTAAGGGACACAATGACCATATAGACATCAGTACCATAGTTTGAACACCCTAAATGGTGGTTCTCCAGAGGTCTGGTTTGAATGCTTAGCATTCCCTCTGGGCTATGGTCCTCTGTCTGGTCACTGTGGCCCTATTTATTAATCCAAGGGGTCAGTCGTCTTTCGTGTCTGTTATGATTCATCTCCACAAATGGTCAATATATAAAATATATAATTGTTTTTATTTTTATTTTTATTATTATTATTATTATTATTATTTTTATTTTTATTTTTATTTCTATTTTTATTTTCATTTTTATTTCTATTTTCATTTATTATTTATTATATATTATTACTATTTATTATTTTTATATTTTATTTTTTATTTTTTATTTTTTATTTTTCATTTTTTATTTTATTTTTATTATTATTTTTATTTTTATTTTTATTTTCATTTCTATTTTTATTTATTCCAATCACTCATCCCTTTATTATTTAATGTTATTATATATCATCATTCACATCATTCATATACTATATATCATTATTTAATTGACATTATTATTCTTATTCATACATACAACACATAGCACATTCACTATAACATAGCACTCACATTTAATTTATATAACACTTCTATTAGTACAAGCCACCATTGCTCTCGTTTCATCTGTCCTTGCCTTTGGATCCATCTTTTTTACTTCCTCTGACTCCCTACTAATATCCCAACAATGGGTTAACATCCTGGGAATATATCAGGTAACTATTTGTTGTTTTGTTGGGTGTCATTGGTTTAAATGAGAATGAAAGTGTTTTATTGCTAACTTATACAGCTGATCATCTATTATGACTCATTCAATCGTGATCTCCTTATCTGAGATGTTACAAACGCACATATGCAGCAGATCTAACCTTATTAATATGTTATTTGTCTCATATATTTTTTGTTTTTGTTATTATTAGTCCATTTTGACTACACTCTCTAGAATGCCTTAATGTAATCAAACCTCACAATTAACTATCATGCATCTTATAGTGCTGTTTGTTTACCAATTTAGTCTGTTATATTTCACTCACCAATTGTATTCACATCATTAGTTATATCTAACACATTCATAACATTTATAACATTAGTTATTTTGTTTCAATTTGTAACTTGTACATTAATCCTTGGACATCGATGGGGTCCTCAGAACACTTAGAATTTGCTTATAATTGTTTTAGCTGTACATGTGTATGGGTGTAAATTGATTCAATCCACTGCTTTAAATCATTAATTCTTTATTGGCTACCTGCTGTTCACCTCCCTATAAATACCAATGACATATGCATGAAGGTCATCCCCTGAAGAAGTCGCCATTTGATGACGAAACGCGTAGGGCGTGGCTAGAATCCGGCCGCCATTTGCCCACAAACATTGATGCAGATTGATTGAGAACTTTTTGCTCCTGTGTGCTGCTCTCCCGGCTTGCTACCTTATCCATATTACATCTGAGGTGCCCGTTTCCCGGAGGGACCAATGGTATGGAGCATTGAAGGTGAAAGATCCCTCTTCCGGTTCCGGTTCACGAAGGTGATCTACGTGACGATGCCACTGACTGCAGACGGATGCTGGTGATTGAGCTGCAAGGCACATGAGAGCCTATCTCATAAATGCTTTTATTTGCTGTATCTTTGTGAGTGGCCATTTTATAGATTTCATGTTCATTCAATACAATTTTACTGTGGTAATGCACTAGGTGTGCGCCTGTTTCTTTTTTGTTTTTTTCCATATATATATATATATATATATATATATATATATATATATATATATATATATAGATTAAACCCCATATATTGAGCTAAAATGTACGGGTGCTCTGGTGTTTCAATACATAGCAATGCTATGAATAGAAGGCAATCATGGAGCTTGCTTAAAAATGTATTTAAATATTGAAACTTCTGACCACTATTGATCAGAGTAGTGGTATGTAACATTGATAATCAAATAAATGTGTTTTCCCAGCAAGCCATTATCCCTGTTAGTGCTTGCTATTCATAACAAAACAAAGACCCCCAAAAACTTTATTCAAAACCAGAACCAAAACCCCAAATATTTTAAAGGCAAAATAAAAATACCAAGCCAAGTGAGCATCTCTATGTATTTCATATGTATTTGATATCAAGAATATCTTTTAGCAGGTCTGTTAAAGCAGTCCTAACCCCCCAAAGTCAGGCTTTCAGGATATCCCAGCTTCAGCGGAGGTGGCTCAATCTGTCCCTGCTTCAGCACAGCTCGCTCAATCAGTCCCTGCTTCAGCACAGGTGACTCAAGCAGAGGCTGATTGAGTGATTGTGCCACCTGTGCTAATGCTGGAATATCCTGAAAAGGTAACCTGTTAGGGGGGGGGGGGGCTTGATGACTGGAGTTGAGTCCCCATGTGTTAAAGAAATGTGCCTTGAATGTGCTTTTCTGGCCCTTCACTTTTACCTTTCTTCCTTACAGATCAGTTTTTTAATTCCTCTGCTGTGAACCCTCCACCGACCTGCAGTGCTCCTGCAGTCACCACTGCTTACCCTTCATGGAGCAACAGCTTCCACCCAGTAGGGAGGAATACAGAAGTCTTCAGACATGGGGCCCAAGGCATGATTTTGCAACAAGGGTCTGCAGGAACACCAATGTATCTACAGCAGATCCCACAGGCAACACGCGCTTACCCTCGTGTATCGGACATGAACGGAGGATTCTACCACACTGCTACAGGAGGATACACAGGATTTGCAGGACAGGTTAGGGGAGAAGCCACAATGCAGCCTGTTACTTTCCGTCCCAACACACATTTGGAAAGACGTGCTACAATAGGGCCTTGTATAATGGCCACCCAGTATGCACAACTTCAGCAGCCAACATTCATACCCCTTAGAGGAATGCACGTTCAGGATAGGACATACCACCCAGTTCCTGGCCAATATGCTCCAACTGGTGGCAACACAGCACAGATTGGCTCCTTCTTACAGACACCCACTGGGCAGCCAATAACCTCCCCCAGGGGGAAAAGCCCAAGACCGTCCTATCCACTGGCTCATTATTCGGCAGCCCCTGATCCCCAAGCAACCAAGATAGCCGAAAACGTAAAAGTAGGAGGAGTGTCAGGTGGGTAAGGCAAACCAGGTTCAGTTGGGGGAGCACAAGGGGCAAAAAAGGAGAGATCTAGATGCCCAAATAATAGCATTTCCCCCAGTTGTTGCTATTGCAGCTAAACGTTTGTGGATGTTCCTTAAGTTGAATGCCGCTTTGTTACATAAATTGATAATATGCAAAACTGAGTATCTACTGTAGTGTATTGGTTTTCCCATTGACAAATAACACACAGGGACTTGTGAAACTCTTGTTGGCCTTTTATCATAATCTGCCCTCTTTATCACTAATGATATCCCCACCAATAAAACCTACTTCTCTTCGTCTTCATCACTCCACCATCATTATTGTGATAAAACATGGATATTTCTCATAATTTTGCATTGTGTACAGTAGTTCTTTGCACTGATTTCCATGTGTAATTAGCTTCATTCCCTTTCCCCACTGCATTGTGTTGCAGACCTTACAAGGTGAGATATGGAGAATCTTTACTAATCATTGTTCAAAATCTTCTCCTTGACCGATACCATTACCTGTTATAAAGATCTTTAATTACGGTCATTCGCCACTGTAGGGTTACAAATATATAGAACTCTACAGTATGTAGTCCTTGCCAATACTGAAGGGATTAAGCATGTGTTTGCTTTTCTTCCTTTGTGTTATTATGTACAATGTGTTGGTATTTATGATAATTGATTATTTCTCCTTTTTGATTTTGTTACAGTGTGTCAGACTTCGCTTGGAGCTCAACATATTTCCCAGGCCAGTTTAATTACACAAGGAGCAGTTCAGCTTGCTGCTAATGAAAAAAGTGAACCGCTTCTAATGTACCCAACTCAACCAGCTCGGAAGCTGAGCCACCTCTCAAAGTTACATATTGATGTGCAAAGCAACAAAGAGTTATGTGTGCCAGTGTGGAAAAGGGGTGGGTTAAAAGATATGAAGAAGAGATCTTCAGAGGTGAAGGCCCCCTCACATATTGCTCAGAAGGTTCGTAATAACGTGCTGAGTTCAGTGAAGACTGAGTGTCCGTCAAAGTCTGAGGGAGTACCAAAGTGCTCCACAGTGGAAACAAAGAAGAAAAAGATCCTTTCTTCAGCTGCAAAGGATCAAGTCCCTCAAACTGCACTGCAAAAGAAGGTAAAACCAATGTCAAAGCCAGTAAATCATTCTTCTGCTCCTATACAAGGGAAGTCACCCCATGGTCCACAATCTGGTGACGAGGCTGTTCTGTTAAAAAAGATGAAATGTGTTTGTCTCTCAGGTGCCCACATTTTCAATAAGGTATCTGAAAAGATGCAGCAAAGCCGCGAAGGTACAATGGATGCAAAGACACCTGCTGTTACTCATATTAATCCTAAACTGAAGAAAACTAAGGAGATAGGGATCAAACGTAAAGATGCAAAGACTCCTGCAGTTACTCATAGTCCTGAGCGGAAGACACCTCAGGAGATGGGGATCAAACGTAAAGATGCAAAGACTCCTGCAGTTACTCATAGTCCTGAGCGGAAGATACCTCAGGAGATAGGGATCAAACGTAAAGATGCAAAGTCTCCTGCAGTTACTCATAGTCCTGAGCGGAAGACACCTCAGGAGATGGGGATCAAACGTAAAGATGCAAAGACTCCTGCAGTTACTCATAGTCCTGAGCGGAAGATACCTCAGGAGATAGGGATCAAACGTAAAGATGCAAAGACTCCTGCAGTTACTCATAGTCCTGAGCGGAAGACACCTCAGGAGATGGTGATCAAACGTAAAGATGCAAAAACTCCTGCAGTTACTCATAGTCCTGAGCGGAAGACACCTCAGGAGATGGGGATCAAACTTAAAAATGCAAAGACTCCTGCAGTTACTCATTGTCCTGAGCGGAAGACACCTCAGGAGATCGGGATCAAACGTAAATATGCAAAAACTCCTGCAGTTACTCATAGTCCTGAGCGGAAGACCCCTCAGGAGATGGGGATCAAATGTAAAGATGCAAAGTCTCCTGCAGTAACTCATAGTCCTGAGCGAAAGACACCTCAAGAGATGGGGATCAAACGTAAACAGAACAGCAATATCAAGCAGCTAGTGAAGAAAACAAAGAACCAGACCAGCGTTTTCAGTTTTGAGCAAGCGCTGGCTTGTGGTACTGATAATAACCCCAAAGCTCTCAAAAGAAAAAGTGCTAATCAGCCTGGAGTGAATTCAGAAGTCCTTGGGAAGGGCAAGAAGTCATTGGAACCTTCTGAACAAGGAACGGTGAAAGCCCATCCCAGCAACCTCAGCCTCCAAATGATTAACGCTGTTCAATTATTTCACCCATTGGGTAAAAAAGCAGGTCCCACAGGTCCAGGGGCACCCGCAGGATCCATTACACTTGGAAATAAGCTTGGACCAATGCAAGGACGCCAAAGCCAGACTTCTGCTTCTCATGTTCAGTGGTCTCTTACTGATGCGATTAAAAGGTTCATGGCCAAAAAACAGGACAGTATTTCTGGAATTAAAGGAGTCGGTATTAATGCCAGGCCTAGGCTATTTAAAATACATGAGTACACAAGACCTGACATTAAAACCAGTGAAATCAAACAACGTGGGGAAAACAAAGCTTCAGTTATAGAGAATCCCAAACACTTCCCAGTGATATCCATAGAACGGAAAGCTGCAGTGACATGCATTAAAAAGGTCAGCCAAACCACTATCCCCATTCAAGCTCCTTTCAACCAGAAGCACCAGATTTCTAACCTGCAGCACCAGCTTTCTAACCTGCAGCTTCCTATCAATGTACCCAGTAGAGTGGACAACTTCACTCCATCCTTCTGTCAACAGCCTCTCCAAGAGCTTGAGGTCTCCATACCTATTCCACCAGAACAGAGAGAGGAGAGAGAGGCTATGAAAAGGAAAGCACAACTGGAGAGGGAGTAAGCCTGTCAACATACCTCCAATGGGAGGCTACAGTGCTTTGTTCAGAGGCAGGAGGATCATAACATCTCTAAACGTTACAGATACCCACCATCCAGACTTATTTCCCCCATGAGCTACTTAGGCCCTAAAAAAAAAAACAAAAACAAAAAAAAAACCCTGACTAATCTGTAACTGATGCCAAGCTCTGTGACTATCTGTAAATAAGATTTATATTTATAAGTCAGTTTGTAACATATTTTACTAAGAATATATTTAAAACTCTTCAATAAAATGTATCTATTTTTAATTGAACTCTTTATTTACTAAAGAAATTATTTACAAATGCCAAGGGTTATTGAAATTCTGCAAATTAACTTTAGATTACCCTCTTGATGATACGAGAGAGAGAGAGAGAGAGAGAGAGAGAGAGAGAGAGAGAGAGAGAGAGAGAGAGAGAGAGAGAGAGAGAGAGAGAGAGAGAGAGAGATAAGTAAGTCAGACCCCACATATGAGAGAGAAACAGATAATATTTAACTATATGCTTTGTCATGTTGGATGTTGTATGTATGTATGTACTGTATGTCTTTATTTATATAGCGCCATTTATGTAGAAAGCGCTTCACCGCAGTAATACACGTGACAATCATATAAATAATACAAATAACAGATCATGGGAATAAGTGCTTCAGACATAAAAGTAACATTTTGGAAAAGGAGTCCCTGCTCCGAAGAGCTTACAATCTAATTGATAGGTAGAACATACAGAGACAGTAGAAGGGCGTTCTGGGCAGTGCGTCTGCAATGGGCCAAGCTTTTTGTATGCGGTCTATAGTATCAGCCACGGAGCTACTCACATGCTTCTTTAAGCAGATGTGTTAGAATGTGGGTCTTAAAGGTGGATAGAGAGTGTGCTAGTCGGGTATTGAGGGGAAGGGCATTCCAGAGGTGAGGGGCAGTCAGTGAGAAAGGTTTAAGGCGAGAGAGGGCTTTAGATACAAAAGGGGTAGATAGAAGACATCATTGGGCGGATCGCAAGAGTCGGGATGGTGCATAGCGAGAAATTAGAGCTGAGCTGTAAGGAGGGGCAGAAGAGTGTAAAGCTTTAAAAGTGAGGAGGAGAATTGAGTGTGAGATACGGGATTTGATAGGAAGCCAGGAGAGGGATTTCAGCAGGGGAGATGCTGAGACAGATTTAGGAAAGAGTAGAGTGATTCTGGCAGCAGCGTTTAGGATAGATTGTAGGGGAGACAGGTGAGAGGCAGTAAGACCGGACAGCAGAAGGTTCCAGTATTTGTGATGGTAGAGAATGCGGGTCTGTGTCAGAGTTTTAGCTGTCGAGCAACAGTGGAAGGGCGTATCTTTGTAATATTGCGGAGGAAAAAACGACAGGTTTAGCTACCTTTTGAATGTGAGAGAGGAGGCTGTGACCCCCAGGGCAGCGTGCTTGGGCTACTGCATGTATAGTAGTTCTTCCAACAGTAATGTGGAAGGTGGTAGTAGGGCCAGGTTTGGCATGAAATATAAGGAGTTCTGTTTTTGACATGTTAAATTTAAGTCGGCGGAGGATCATGTTGCATTGGGCTTCTCTTCCTTGTGTTTATACTGTACAATGTCACATACCCAGTAGCACTCCTTAAGACAAATATATACAGTATGGTGAGGTGGGTCTGGGGTTGAGTTTACATGGGTTTGTGTGCGCAGATTTAAATTGTTTGGAGGTCTGTGACTCCTCCCCGTTTCCAAACTTACTCTGCCCACCTTTACAGCAGCAGTCCAAGCTGTTGTTTAAAAAAAAAAATCCCTTTGATACTGTATGTGCATCAATACAATCCACACATTGATAAGTAATTAGCTAAGTTGCGATTGATCGGTGAAGATTCGGCTCGGGGGTTCACTAAATGGTGCCAGTGCAGCAGAAGAGGACCAAAAATGCAAAGTTCTCTGGGGTGATCATGTGACCAGGCAGTCACTGGATACAATTGAGTTTTGCACAGCTAGGGAGAGGGCAGTGTTCAAAAAAGGGGGGGGGGTTGCCAGAGCCTGTTTCAAAAGAGGAAGGGGGTGTATCTTTGTAAATGGTTGCTATAGAAACAAAAAATGATTGTTACATTATGATACATTAAAATTTTAATTCAGAGTTGTTTAAAAAAAAAGTACTACTACTAGTAGCATTATACTAAAAAATAATACAGATGCACAGTAATACCCTCTATAGATATACCAAGAATTGTTAAGTGTGAGTGTGTGTGTGTGTGAGTTTATGACATGTGGAAGGAAGGTGGAGGGGTGAGAGTCATGGCGAGGGGAGGGGAGTGAAGGAGAGACATGGCGAGAGCAGGGTGGTGAAAGAGACATGGCGAGGGGAGGAGGGTGAAAGAGAGACATAAGGAGGGGGGTGAAATAGAGACATGGGAATGGGTTTAAAAGAGAGACATGGGGAGGGGTGAAAGAGACATGGGGAGCAGGTGAAAGAGACATGGGGAGTGGGTGAAAGAGTCATGGGGAGCGGCGGTGAAGAGACATGGGAGCAGGGTAAAGAGACATGGGGAGCAGGGGTGAAGAGACATGGGAGCAAGGGTGAAGAGACATGGGGAGAGGGGTTGAAAGAGACATTGGGAGGGGAGGGTGAAAGAGACATGGGGAGGTGATCGAGAGACATTTAGAGGGGGGGTGATAGAGAGACATTTGGAGGGGGGGGGGGTGATAGAGAAACACGGGGAGGGGGTGCAAGAGACATAGAGAGGGGGGTGAAAGAGAGCCATGGGCTGGGGCGTGAAAAAGAGACATGGGGAGAGGGGTGAAAGAGACATGGGGAGGAAGGCGATAGAGAGACATGAGGAGGGAGGCAATAGAGAGACATGGGGGGATGAAAGAGACATGGGGAGGAGGGGTGAAAGAAAGACATGGGGAGGGTGGGTCCATGATCCTCAGTTGCTTGAAGAGTAGGCCCGGGTGAGTAGTTTTTTCTTCTTCACAGGTCCGGGAGATGTTGATCGGACGGCTTCTTAGGGTCAAATAAGACATGACAGACCTTATATAAGGCCTGTGACATCACATTTGACTGACAAATGATATATCCACCAATCGAATTGGTGGATGTACCATGTGATGGCTTCCATTTTATTTTTTGGCAGAAATGACATCATCTTAAGTGATTGGATAATAAAGGAACTATTGGATCTCAATATAAATGTAGAAAATATGCAGGGCCAAAGCTATGACAATGCTGCAAATATGCGGGGAAAGCATAATGGAGTTCAAAGACATGTTGAACATGAACCCACGTGCGTTTTATGTACCATGTACAGTAGTTCTCATTATTTGAACCTAGTGGCTAACAACACTGCCAAACCCAATATAGGTGCCATTTAATTTTTGGGCTTAATTCAACCGTTGTATAATTTCTTCCCCAGGTCCACCAACAGATAGATCATTCTTTTAAAATCCTTACCCAATTTAACACTAAAGAGAGTTTGTGAAACACGTTGGGAGTCTCGTATTGATGCAGTTAGACCAATTCGATACCATCTGGGAGCGCTCTATGTTGCGTTAGTGTATATTAAAGAAGATGTGACATTCAAAAGTGAACATCATGGCCCCCGGAGTAGAGCTGTTGCGTACACTCTCGCAAAATGTATTTGTGACTATAAATTCATATGTTGTGTAATTTTTTGGTACAGTATGACATATTAAGTACAATCAATCCAGTGAGCAAGCAGTCTATAAACTATGACAAAAACAAGTCCAAAGACCAAATCTGGGGCTCCAAAAAACAATCCCAACAGTAGATTTGGGGCCCTGTTTGTTTAAATCAAAAACACTACAGTAATGTCCAATCCTTTGTCTCATAAATAGAAAGGTATCCTTACCAACTCCACTTCTAAATGGTGTAAATGATCAGTCTAGGGGTTTACAGTATATACATGTAGAAAAGATGGCGCCTAGCTGGTTCTGCTCTGTTATTGAGCTATCACAAATCAGCTGTAAATGTTCACATGGAATGGCACCTAGTTAACTTTTTAAATCAATAACTGTAGACTTGCTACTCGGTCAATATCATAGACTCTATCCCCAATAATAACAAAGTGGAGACTCACGGTTATCAAAGGGTGCATCAGTTCAATCCTGCTCCTGTGGGTTGCTGCAGGGCACCTTTTGGTGTGTTGTTCGCTAGGTAGATAGTACAAAGTGAAAAATGTGCGATGCACAACCGGAACGAAAAAATAAATGAACTGGAGAGAGGGTACAGTAACTACACAATTTGCTTTTAATAACTCATCTAATCAAATGACCGGCAACAAAACGCGCGCGCACACAGAGGTTTTCAAACATCTCTATGGAGCTTGGTCCCACCCCCGTTCGCGTCACGTGTCACTCACGCGCGGCGCGCTCACGGGACGATCGTGCACCACTCCCCAGCTGCGACACAACACCCGTAACAATGCCCACCTGTCTCCTGCGCTCTGCATCCAATCACAGCTCCCGCGGGGGCCACACCTCCGTTCCGCCTCTCACTTTCATTGCTCCAGTCCTCCTATTTAATCTCTGCTTGCTCAGTTACACATTGCTGAGCATAGACCATAGTAGCCTTGTGTTCCTACATTCCTGCTTTGCCTTGCCTTGTGCCTTGCCTCTCTTGCTTTCAGTTTGACCTCATGTGTACCGACCCGGCTAGACTCTTGGACGCTCTCTGTATAACGACCCCAGCTTGCCCTCGACTACCTGCATCTCTCCATCCCTGACCACGGATATAGGACATTCTTTTAACCCACCAGCTCCAACCCTCGACCTCGGCACAATGGACATCTACCGTTACTGGCTCCTCCCCATGACCACAGCAAGTATCTGGACTACCCTCTCTCTCCAACCCCGACCCGGCTACGCTGACAATCCAGGCGTGCCTCCACTGCTGTGGGTGCGCAGTTTCTACTTTCCCACCTCAGTACCAGGGGTCCGCCTTGTTCGTGGTGAGTGCAAGGGTCACAATTAGAGAGGGTTGGGGTTCCTTACAATGCATCTGATCTCAGACGCGCTATTAGAGAGGGTTGGGGCTCCTTTGAATGCATCTGATCTCAGACGCGCTATTAGAGAAAGTTGGGATTCCTTACAATGCAGATTTCAGATTAGCTGTTAGAGAGGGTTGGGGCTCCTTACAATGTATTTGATCAATGCATTGTAAGGAACCCCAACCCTCTCTAGTGTCTCCATCAGTGCCAACAGTGTCAGTGGCCATGTGAGCCCCCACCCTCTTCTTCTAACACATTTCTTCACCCTCTCACCCTCTTTTTCTGCTCCCTCTCTATTGCTCCCCCCTCTATTTCCCTATTTCTCCTCCCCCTCTATTTTCTGCCCCCTTTTCACACCTCCCTCCTCAATGTATTTCTCTTCCCCCTGTCTCACTCTTCCCCTCCCCTCTCTCTTCTTCTCCTCTCTCTTTCCCAATCTTACACTCTTCCCCCATCTCTATCTTTTTATTTCTCACACTTCCACTCACTCTCCCACCACCCCCTCTCTCTCTTTCTCCCTCTCTCTCGCTCACTCCAACATCTCTCACACTCTCCCCTCCCCTCAGCTATCACTCAATGTCACCCTATTTTCACTCAATCTCCCCCTCCTCACACTGAACCCCCCGCCCCACTGACAACACACACAATCCCCCCTTACACACACACACACACACACACACAAACACACACAATTCTGCCCCCAAAACACACACACACTATTACAATTACACACAATTCCTCCTTCCGGCATGGACCGGTGAGGATCGGTGCAGCAGAGGCCTGCAGAAATCGGAGGCCAAGCAACCATACGCAGAAGTTGGGCCCGACCTCTGGCCAATTTTTAACTAAGTGGGGGAGTGAGAGGATGAGGGGGAGACATGAGAGGATGAGGAGGGGGGAGCGAGAGGATGAGGAGCGGGGAGTGAGAGGATGAGGTGAGGGAGAGAATGAGGAGGGGGGAGTAGGAGGATGGGCAGGGGTGAGTGAGAGGATAAGCAGAGGGGGGTGAGAGGATGAGGAGGGGGGAGTGAGAGGATGAGGAGGGGTGAGTAAGGGGATGAGGAGGAGTGAGTGAGAGGATGAGGAGTGGGGAGTGAGGATGAGGAAGGTGAGTAAGAGAATAAGGAGGGGGAGTGAGAGGATGAGGAGGAGTAGAGGATGAGGAGAGGGAGGGGAGAGAGGATAAGGATAGGGGTGAGAGGAGGAGGGGTGGGTGAGAGGATGAGCAGGGGGAGTGACAGGATGAGGGGGTGAGAGGAGATGGGGGGGTGAGAGGATGAGGAGGGAGTGAATGAGAGAATGAGAAGGGGGTGAGAGGCTGAGGAGAGGTGGGTGAGAGGATGAGGAGGGGGAGTAAGAGGATGAGGGGAGTGAGAGGTTCAGCAGGGGGGAGTGAGAGGATGAGGAGGGGGTGAGTGAGAGGATGAGGAGGGGGTGAGAGGATGAGGAGAGGTGGGTGAGAGGATGAGGAGGGGGAGTAAGAGGATGAGGGAAGTGAGAGGTTCAGCAGGGGGGATTGAGAGGATGAGGAGGGGGGGAGTGAGAGGATGAGGAGGGGTTGAGTTAGAGGATGAGGAGGGGTGAGAGGATGAGGGGAGGGGTGGGTGAGAGGATGAGGATGAGGAGGGTGAGTGAGAGGATGAGGGGAGTGAGAGGATGAGGAGGGGGTGAGGAGAGGACGAGGAGGGGGGAGTGATACAACGAGGAGTGAGAGGATGAGGATGCATGGAGAGATGATGAGGAGGGGATGATGAGGAGGGGCAGAGAGGTTGTGGAGGAAGTGGAGAGGATGAAGAGAGTTGGGGGGAGTGGAAGGGGAGTGAGTGAATGAAGGGTGAAGCAAGAGAATGAGGAGGGGTGAGTGAGAGGAGGACGGGAGAGAGAGGAGGAGGAGGGGGGAGTGAGAAGATGAGGAGTGGGAGCAAGAAGATGAGGAGGGGGGAGTGAGAGGATGAGGAGGGGGAGAAGTGAGAGGATGAGGAGGGGTGAGTTAGAGGATGAAGGGTGAGTTAGAGGATGAAGGGGGAGTGAGAGGATGAGGAGGGCAGTAAGAGGATGAGAAGGGGGGTGAAAGGATGAGGAAAGGGGAGTGAGAGGAGAAGGGGGGAGAGAGGATGAGTAGGGGGCAGTGAGAGCAGGGGGAGATGCGAGAGGATGAGGAGGGGTGAGTTAGAGGAGGAGGCGTGAGTTAGAGGATGAGGGGTGTTAGAGAATTAGGGGGAATAGGTAGGATGAGGAGGGGGAGTGAGAGGATGAGGACTGGGAGTGAGAGGATGAGGAGGTAGGAGTGAGAGGATGAGGAGGGAGGAGTGAGAGGATGAGGAAGGAGGAGTGAGAGGATGAGGAGGGGGGAGTAAGAGGATGAGGAGGTAGGAGTGAAAGGATAAGGACTGGGAGTGAGAGGAGGGGGAGTGATATGATAAGGATGGGGAGTGAGAGGATGATGGGGGAGTAAGAGGATGAGGAGGTAGGAGTGAGAGGATGAGGAGGGAGGAGTGAGAGGATGAGGAGGGGGGAGTAAGATGATGAGGAGGTAGGAGTGAGAGGATGATCAGGGGGAGAGAGAGGATGAGGAGGGGGAGTGCGAGGATGAGGAGGGAGGAGGGAGAGGATGAGGAGGGAGAAGTGAGAGGATGAGGAGAGGATGAGGAGGGGAGACGTGAGAGGATGAGGAGAAAGAAGTGAGAGGATGAAGAGGGGAGGCGTGAGAGGATGAGGAGGGGTGAGTTAGAGGAAGAGGGAGTGAGAGGATGAGGATGGAGAGTTAGAGGATGAGGAGGCGAGAGTGAGAGGATGAGGAGGGGGGAGTGCGAGGATGAGGAGGGGGAGTGCGAGAATGAGATGGGGGAGTGAGAGGATGAGGATGGGGAGTGAGAGGATGAGGAGGGGGCAGTGAGAGGATGAGGAGGGGGGAGTGAGAGAATCAGGGGATTGAGAGGATGAGAAGGGGGAGTGAGAGGATGAGAAGAGGAGGAAGGGGAGAGTGAGAGGATGAGGGGGGAGTGAGAGGATGAGGAGGGAGTGAGAGGATGAGGAGGGGGAGTGAGAGGATGAGGAGGGGTGAGAAGATGAGAGGGTGAGAAGATGAGAGGGTGAGAAGATGAGGAGGGGGGTGTGAGGATGAGGAGGGAGTGAGAGGATGAGGACAGTGAGAGAGGATGGGTGGGTGAGAGAATGAGGAGGGGGTTTGAGAGGAGGATGAGGATGGGGGAGTGAGAGGAGGAGGAGGGGGGAGTGTGAGGATGAGGAGGGGGAGTGCGAGGATCAGGAGGGGGGAGTGAGAGGACAAGATGGAGGAGTTAGAGGATGAGTATGGGGAGTGAGAGGATGAGGAGAGGGGAGTACAAGGATGAGGAGGGGGGAGTGAGAGGATGAGAAAGGGGAGTGAGAGGATGAGAAGGGGGAGTGAGAGGATGAGGGGGTTAACATGCGAGAAGGACTTACAGAAGAGCAAAATCTAGAACAGGGGGGCGCAAACTTTTTTCCCTGCGCCCCCCTACCGGCGGTCCCCTCACTCCCGCGCCCCCCCTAACCCCCACTCACCTGCGCTCCGGCGTCATGACGTCACGTTGCCCTAGAAACGTGACGTCACATGACCTCACAGCGTCATTTTGATGCCGCGTTGCCATGGCGACGCAGGAAGGAAGCCGCCGGAGCCTAGGTAAGTGAAGGTTTACAGAGGCCCTGCAGCTCCCCCGGCACTTAATTTAAGTGCCTTCGGGAAGCGCGCGGGGCCTCTGTAAACCCCACGCCCCCCAGCCGGCAGTCTCGCGCCCCCCATGGAGGTCGCGCCCCCCAGTTTGCGCACCGCTGTTGTAGAAATCGTATCGGATAAGGCTCTTTCTGCACGCTTTTGCACAACTCCCAGCTACTAGAATATCCCCCTGTGTCTATCCAAGAGGAGGTTTTAGTGTACTGACAAAAAACATCCCAAAATAAATTGTAATTAAGGCCGCGAGGTGTCACTGTATATAGAACATAGATCCAGTAGCACTCTCATTGTAAAATACTCATCTCTATCCCCCCACAAATAAGCAGGGGGACCCATTCAAAGCCCATAATGCGTATGGCTGAAGCATTAAAGCAAAGTGCAGTGCTGTACCAAAGTAGTAGTTTAGTTTAGACTGCCCTTGAATGGAGTTGAACACTTCCCCAGTGCTGGAATTAGACATAAAAGGTCTATGCAGCAAAATAGACTAGTTGTGTTTAGACGCATGGCTCTATTTTTTGGAGCAGAGCCGCAGCATATATACTGTAAGAACAGTTTCTTACTTCTGACGCGGTATGTTCGACTTATGGCACTTCAGATATGGAGGATTGTTTTGGGCAAATAAAAGGTTAAAAAAAAGTATCAGAGAAATGCAACTTGTGATACATCTCATTTTAATCTGTGCACCATGTAACTCCCCCAACTCATCCTACTCACTCTCACCAAGGTGCAAATTGGGGCAGAGACGCAGAATGTGATACATCTGATTATAATCTGTGCACCATGTAACTCCCCCCAACTCCTCCTACTGACTCTCCCCAAGGTGCAAGCTGGGGCAGAGACACAGACTGTGATACATCTCATTATAATCTGTGCACCATGTAACTCCCCCCAACTCATCCTACTCACTCTCCCCAAGGTGCATGCTGGGGCAGAGACGCAGACTGTGATACATCTCATTATAATCTGTGTGCCATGTAACTCCTCCCCAACTCCTCTTACTGACTCTCCTCAAGGTGCATGCTGGGGCAGAGACGCAGACTGTGATACATCTCATTATAATCTGTGATACTTTATCTTGCCATGAAGTCAATGCATTTGAACCCAGTGATACAGTATGTTGATCCCACTGCTGTCAGTGGCACTGTCCATATGTGTACTTGTGTCACCCAATGTATGTAATACAATGTATCACAGCAGCTGTGATTTTTATGACTGCTACTCAAGTTAACCACTTCTCAACCACTTGAAATTAAATGTCAACAGTAGCTGATTTCTCTATTATGACATCACGAGACAGTATCATTGAGCCTCCTAGGAGATGCCAGCAGCAGTGTTCTGTAATGACATCATGGAATCGCCTTAGAGACTGAGATAAATACACAAATGTAAACTTGTTTGTGCGTGACTTGAATTAGTTCCCGAAGGAAACCGTTAGTTTTGTGGACATCTCAGAGATAGGAAAAGTGTGGCGCTGTACGGAGAGACTAATTATCTCCACCTTAACTCTGTATCATGGCAGGTAGGAAGCAACATGACCTTTACATACCCAAAAAGAAATGGATAATATCTATATTTCTGAACTGTTTACTTTCACAATGTTTTATGGGGTACAGAACAGATAACATGACTCCTATCATTGGATGGGAGAAAGAAGATGGATGGGGTGGGGGCGCGGGGGGGAGGGACGGAGGTAGACAACACCCAGGGGGGTTAGGTACCTGGCCTTTATTGGATAATATTTTTTTTTATAAATGTCAAAACTGATTTATTATAGATACATACACACATATTTGTTTTATTGTATTTACTTTCATATCTGGCTTGTAATTCAAAATCTTAAATGATTTGAACAGTAATGTATAGAAAAGAACACATGTACTGTATACATAAATGTCAAAGCGGCAAACGTCTATGGGATCTATGGGATAGTAAAAAAAGACACAGGAACCTTAGTGTATATGTGAAGGTAGAAAAGACTATGTGAATATATGTTTATCCATTATTTCAAAGTGTTATAAACTCAGCCCTGTAACCAGATATAGTCAAAGTAAAGATGGCGCCGGTGTTCGGGACCGAAAGAGCAATATGTACCAATGAGAGACGACAGCGTGTCCCGGAACAAGATATATCTGGCTAAAGCCCAACCCCCTGCCTCGCCCCATTTTATGCTATATAAACTATGTGAGCTGAACAATAAAGCAGCAGTTCCTGTGTTACCCCCACGATAACGCATGTACTGAGATTGAAGCTGAACCTGGTGTCAGAGTCTTTCTTAGTGAGCTAGCGCATGCATGACTGAATTTGGAGCAAGTGACTGACGAGAGAGAGACCCTGTTATAATGAGATTCACGACCTCAGTATTTGGCGCCCAACGTGGAAGGGGGGAGCGCGACTCCGACTCACCATGAGAGATTGACCTGTCGCTGATTCTGCTGCCGGACCGTGACACACCGACCCGAGGACTGGCCACCCTCAAAGTCAAGGTAAGCTCTTGCATACAACTTGTGTGTCTATCTTACCTATGGCAAGTCGGTGGGTTACTGTCTAGGTAGTACAATCTGTTTAGGTTTTTCACTCACGTTGATGTGATACAACGGTGTGATCTTTAGAGTCGCGTTCTTTTAGAACTGTTAAGAATATCATACTTCTCAGTCACTTGTGGTTAGTTGCATGAAGTACCTGAAAAGATAGAGTGCGGGTTGTCTGACTGTCTTTCTTGAACCAGTAATTGCAATACTCCTGAATAGAGTGCAGGCTGTCAGCCCGAAGAAAGGGAACAGGACAGGCACTGATAATCGGAGGGCGGTAACCTGATAGTGGTTCCCTCGGGACGGTGAATACTCTGTCTCCGGTACCGGGTGTCTGGGGTCAGGGACCCAACGTCTGAGGGCGGTAACCAAACAGTGGTTCTCTCAGGACGGTGACACAGGGCCGGCCACGGGAAGTAGGTGGAACGAACAGAGGATTCAGAAATGTTGCAATTATTTAAAAAGAAACACACATTGCCAGTAGGGGCACAGACGGCACTGGAATTAGTCCGCGCTCGGGAAGGAAAGAAATATGTCAAAAATGCTACTAATGTATATAAAATGTTGGGAGTCCCCTCTACGGGAAGGTTACAACCCAGTCTATGGTCTAAAATAATAACTGAATCCCGGGGAACGCTGGAAGACAAGGGTCTCCTAGAAATAGCACAAGCTCATCTCCGGGTGGCGGGGAAATTGTGCGATGAAGGTTATGAGGAAGTAATGGGGGAGGGTGGATCGAAAAGCTCTGAGAGTGTATATGGATATATGAAACCTGTTAGAAATGAAGAAACCCCGGCCCCGATGCCACCGCCATACCAAGATGGCGCCCGCCCTAGCCCAAGGGGGTGGGTCTGTCACCATTGTGGTATGCAAAATCCTGATTGGCGGGATTTCTGCTATAATTGTGGTGTGCCCCGCCCCGGCCCCGAGGATAAAGTACCGCCCAACTTCACGGGAAAGACCGCCTCCCCCGCTCCCGCCCAGACGCCCCCATCCGCCCCTCTATATCCTATCCTCACCCCTTCCGGTTCCTTCTACCAAGGCCCGGATACAGGAAAAGGACCTAGTGACACGCAAGGCCTTAAGCCTGCTGGAACGCAAGGCCCGGCGGCCAGTGAAACGCATGACGCTATGTCCGCGTTGCAAGTACTTTTTCCCTCGCTTCAAGAAATCCTCACTTCCCCAGAAGCCCTCGCTATGCTAAAAAAGAAGCGACAGGCAATACAACCTGATGAGAAATCAGAGTCTGAAACATCAAATCTAGCAGAATTCGACCTTTTCGATCCAGGTCCTAATCCACCACCCACCTCTACGCCCAAGGCCCCGCCCCTCGTAATTAACCCCACGCCAGTAGTTCCTACCAGACCACCTCTGCCTGACACGCTCCCCCGGACGCCGGAACAATGGGTCCCGGCATTATCCAAACCGTTTGTCACACGACAGGGCAAGCAAGTTAATGTCACTGTAGGAACTGGGGATATCACCACAGCGGCGGTAGATGTAATAGTTAACCCTGCTAACTCTAAACTCCACAACGCGGGTGGACTGGCCCGGAGTATCTCCCTTGCCGCAGGCCCCTCTATGCAGCGCGATTGCAATCTAATAATTTCTCGCACAGGCCCAGTGCCTCCGGGAGAAATTGCTGTAACTGGTCCAGGCAATCTGCCTATAGCCCTTATAGTACACGCTGTAGGCCCTCGGTATGACCCGGATTTTGCCGAACTGTGCGAATCCCAATTGAGGTCAATCATCTGGAATACCCTCATTCATTTGTCAGGACAGGCATGTGTTGAGCGCGGAATCTCCTCCGTTGCTTTCCCTTTGGTATCCACTGGGTTATTCCAATACCCACTCAAACCTGCTGTAAATATTATCACATCCACTATATTAGAATTTGTGGCTACACAGCCTACCACACTCACAGAAATCAGAATAGTCACTGATGATTCTGACAGATTACCAGTCCTTATGTCAGCTTTGCAATCCAAGGGCCCACTCTCAGATATAGTGCCTTCGGCCGTGCCCCCGCCTTCCGGTTCCCAGATTTATCATACCCAAGGGATATCAGCTATAAAAACGGAACCCACTGTAGAAGGCCAACACAATAATGCGACCCATAGCACACCCAAACTTGGTCTTCAGTATGTTACGTTCACCCCCACACAAATTTCCACTCTGGTATCGGGTTTACCTGACCCGGAGAAACAACCCATGCCCTTCTACAGAAGAATGTGCCAGATCCAGAAAACCTACGGATGCACCTGGCAGGATCTACAGTCCCTCACGGAGATCAAATGTACAGACAGTTTCCTGCCACTGATGGCCCCGGCATTTGACCAGAGTCAGTCACAACCTATTGATACATACTCCTCGGGACTCACTTATTGTCAGCAACTCAAACTCTGGGCACAGGAGGCACTCACGGATCTACAGGGCTCACTTCAGGATGTCACGCAACAAACTGATGAATCAGTGGAACAATATGCATCTAGAATCAAAATGCAATTTGACGATCTTGGATTTACCCCGCAGGCTAAAGCTCACCGTTTGATTCTGACCAAGGCCTTTGTAGACGGGCTCAATGAACCACTAAAAGAAAAGATTATGTCAATCCGCCCAGACTGTATTGGAGGAACATTACAAGATACTGTACTAGTGGCTAAAGGATTTGCCCGGTCACAAGCCAAGGAACAGAAAGACAAAGGAAAAAAGAAGGCGATCGCTCTAATGATGCAAGAGAATGAATGCGCTGACGCAATTTTATGTCCAAATCTACCTACTATGCCTTCCCCCCCAACTGCTCCCATCCAACCACAGTCACTTCCCCCTCCCGTCTCTTTCCAACCTCCCAGTAACAATCCCTACCCGCCCCCTCCCTTTCCTTCTTACCAACCGCCCTATCCCTACCCCGCCCCTGCATACGCCCCCTACTATCCGCAGCCTACCCCTCAACCAGGATCCTACCCGTACAATGGGCCTCGACAAGACCGGAGACAAAATGGAAGCCGCGGTCAGGCCGGACCCACGTGCTGGAACTGTGGAATAGTCGGACATGTCAGGAGAGAATGCAGGAAGCCCAGATCCGACCAACAACCAGAAGGACCTCCACCCCGGTCCTGATGGGGGGGACAACCTGGGACCGCCATGGCAGCAGTAGGGCCAACTGTTGCCTGTGGGAAAGTCACTCTCACGGTAGCAAAGGTCCCTATGGATTTCCTGGTGGACTCGGGGGCGTCCACATCTGTTATTTCCAAGAAATTTCTTCCCCCTACTGTAGAACTCTCCCAGGACTGGATGTCATCTGTTGGAGTCGAGGGGAAACAGCAAAACAGCCGTCTTACTGTCCCAGTACCTCTCGGACCTTTCTCAGAAGTCGCTGCTCGATTTCTGGTTTCGAACACTTGCCCTCTAAATCTATTAGGATCCGACATTTTACAAAGATTAAGGGCAAATATCTCATATGATGAGTGCGGCATGCAACTTACTCTCCATCGTCCTGAAGGTGAAGACACGCCAGCAGATATCTGTATCCTCAGAGCTTTACCGTTGATGCTGTTACAAGAACAATCCAACCCAGATACTGGTTTTCCCAGCCATATTGAACCTCAAGTTCCTTCTAGCTTATGGTCTGTGGGACCTGAGGATGTGGGGCTTCTTCCCGTCCCCCCAGTGGTTGTACAGATGAAACCTGGAGTCCCTTACCCAAGGATCCCGCAATATCCTCTCAAAGCTGCACAGGAAGCCAGTCTGAAAATACAAATTCAGGCATATTTGGAAAAAGGGGTGCTCAGATATTGCACATCACCCTGTAATACTCCTCTGTTCCCTGTCAAGAAGAAGAGCATCAAGGGTCAACCTGATAAATATCGATTGGTACAGGATCTACGAGCTGTAAATGCAGCAACTATACTGGAAACCCCGGTCGTCCCCAATCCAAATACTCTCCTAAGCGGAGTCCCTCCCGAGGCCAGTCTCTTCACAGTTATAGACCTGGCCAATGCTTTTTTCAGTGTTCCCCTTCATGAAGACTCCCAATTTTTATTCTCTTTTACTTTCCAAGGAGCTCAACTGACATGGACAAGGATACCCCAAGGGGCCCAGAACAGCCCTAACCAGTTTTCCCAAGCCTTGAAACTCTCTCTTTCACCATGGGTGTTAGCCCACCCCGAAGCTACTTTACTCCAGTATGTAGATGACCTCCTATTATGTGGCCCAACCGACAGCCAACAGTTAGAATCACTCTCTATCTCCTTGCTACAACATCTGTCCTCCATCCAATGTAGGGTTTCTAAGTCGAAACTCCAATGGTGTCTCCCTAAGGTTATTTTTCTGGGACATTGTATATCACAGGGAATAAAACATCTAACCGATGAAAGAAAACAAACTATTATATCTGTCTCTTATCCGTCCACGATCAGCCAACTACAGTCATTTCTTGGACTTATCACATACTGTAGACAATGGATACCTGACGCCTCCAGGCTCATGCAACCACTATATGACGCGCTGAAAACTGGCCCCAAGGAAGACGATGTGGCCGACCCGGTTGCCTATCAGTTATATCAACACTGTTTCAATCTCCTGAAGGAAGCCATTTCAAGTGCACCAGCACTGGGCCTTCCAGATTATACCAAGCCATTCAATCTATATGTGTCCGAGCAAGAAGGCCATGCTTCTGGAGTTCTTACACAATCCCATCGGGAGAAACAGCGCCCTGTCGGGTACTACTCCTGCAGGCTGGATCCGGTTGCACGCACTTCTCCGAGTTGTCTCAAAGCCGCCCATTCTGCTCAAGTGCTGCTGGATAAAGTGGCGGACATCACTCTAGGACATGATGTGATTATCCAGGCCCCACATGACTTGGCTGCTGTTCTCTCATTGACATTACCAAGACATCTCACGCATCAACGACATCTAAGACTTCAATGCTCATTGCTTCTTCCGTCATATGTGTCCTTCCAACGATGTACCACTATCAACCCGGCAACTCTTCTGCCACATATCCCAAAGGGGGGAGAAGAACCAATGGAAGAACCGAACACCTCAGCTTCACCGGTGTCCCCTCATGACTGTTTACTCACCCTACAGCACGACACGTCGGAACCACAGAATATGTCTACTACTGCAATCTCAGGCGCTGACCTAGAACTCTGGACAGATGGCTCAAGGTATGCCGATGATAGCGGCAGATTTCATACCGGCTTTGCCGTCACCACGGAGAAGGAGATTCTTTATGCTGAAGCACTACCACCAGGCAGGTCGGCCCAGGAAGCGGAACTAATTGCATTACAAACAGCATTAGAAATGGCAGAAGGCAAACGGGTGAATATAAGAACAGACTCTCGATATGCCTTTGGCATTGCCCACGATTTTGGCACAATCTGGAAAAATAGAGGCTTTATAACCTCATCAGGGACACCGGTGAAGCATGCTGCCCTTATCCAAGGGCTCATGGAAGCTATGGGACTACCTATCCAGGTAGCGGTTCTCAAAGTCAAGGCACATGGGAAAGTAGACAGCACAGAAGCAAGAGGAAATCAATTGGCCGACCAAGCAGCCAAGCAAGCTGCCTTGGGATCTGTGTCAGAGAGATGGCTATCGTCGGAAGTCACGGAAATAGCAATGGTAAGCACACGGGCACAAGAGAAGAAGCGGCGAGAGGAAATGGAGGCACAAATCGAGGCTGAGGAATTTCCCGAAATAAATACAGCACGACCTCCAGTTATTAAACTACAACAGGAACAGGCAAAGGTATTACCGGAAGAAAAGAAACAGTGGAGGAAAGATGGGGCGACAGTAGAAAAGAAAACTGGTCTATGGAAAAAGGACAATGTATACTGTCTTCCAAGAAGGATGTATCCAGCCGTAGCAACATGGGCACATGGGGCCACACACCGAGGAAAGAATCAAGCCCTAGCATATGTAAGAAAATTCTACCATGCTCCTGGAATCAGTACCACATTGGCCGCATACAATCGAGCCTGTCAGGTTTGTCAGACCTGTAATCCCAGCAGCACGCAGACCGTACCCACCCAGCATTTAGCCAAACCCGACTACCCATGGCAGAGAATCCAAGTGGACCATATTCACATGCCCCCGGCCGGGGGATACGAGTATGCATTGGTAGTAGTAGATATGTTTTCAGGATGGCCTGAAGCTTACCCAGTCAAGAATATGACGGCAAAGGTTACAGCCAAGAAAATGCTTACCGAAATAGCATGCAGGTTTGGTATACCTGAGGTGATCGAAAGTGACCAAGGCCCAGCGTTCACGGCCTCTATTTTTGCGGAACTTTGGTTCATGTTGGGATCTCATCAGGGACTCCACACTCCCTATCACCCACAAAGTTCGGGGAAGGTGGAAAGGATGAACGGCACACTGAAGACCAAACTACTTAAAATGAGTCAAGATCACCCCCTCCCCTGGCCAGATCTATTGCCTATAGCATTATACCATGTCAGACACACGCCCCAGGCCAAACATGGGCTTACCCCATATGAAGTCCTGTTCGGATCCCCTCCCAGAATACCAGAGATAGATAATCAAGAATTACAAAAGGGTCATGATAAAGTAGTACAATTTGTGATTTCACTTGCTCAAGAATTGTCTAACTCTCGTTCTGTAGTGTCTGCTTCTCTTCCAGAGTCAACAGGAGACACAGTACATCCCTTCAGGCCCGGGGATAGTGTATATCTAAAGAAACACGTGAGACCCGATTGTTTGGAGCCCAGATTTGAAGGTCCATATCGAGTTCTGCTGATAACACCTACGGCAGTGAAGCTTGAAGGGAAGGGACCGTGGATACACGCCTCTCACTGCAAAAAGTCTTCCGTAGAAGCTCCATAATGCATATCCTTTTTGTTATTACGCTATTGATTACTGCTGAAGCTGCTCCAGTGACTTTCTGGGTCAACACCTCCCTGCCTCTGCAAACATTTACGACTGATTTTTGTAAAATTGCGGATTGTGGTAATACAAACTACCATTATGATCCGACGTATAATCCAAGGTCTGATGCAAACCTGCAGGCCCATATATATCTCTGTATCTGTTATCAGGGAAACGAATGGTGTCACTCGTGGTCAAATGTAGGGTGGAACACAGGAGATGATTGGGCATATAGGCCACAGGGGGGAGTAAGTAGGAAAGATAAGAATGGGAAATCTCTTCTTACCCGCCTAACCCTCACTAGGGGATCCTGGAATCCTACCCTGTGCAAAAATAATGCGCGACAAGTTTGTCTGCCCTTTTATTTACAATTGGAAAATCCTTCAGAAGGAGATATGGGAAAATATGTACTCGGTATGTACAAAGGTGCCCTCAATGGGAAGATGGGACAATTGGAGTTTAAAGATATAAAAACTAGACCTATACCCCCTACTACCCCTTCTAACAGTGACCACAAGGAAAAACTAGATGCCCAAATCCAAGAAGTATTGCCTATTCCTGATCTGACATGGGAAGATGTTTTCCAAATAGAGACTCAGACCGATGTCAGGAAGAACCTGTGGCTAGAATGGGTAAAGTATACAGTCAAGAGTTCAGGACAGAATATCAGTTGTATAGCCTGTGCAGCCTCCAATGCCCATCTAGCTACTGTCCCTCTGGTGCTCCCTGGAAATGAGATAGAATGTCTAATTACTGTTCTAAAGGGCGGAAATGCTACAGCCTGCCCTGATCTGGTACCCCTAGTGTCTCAAAGGACTAGTGTGAAACCCCCAAGGGAAGTATTGATTCATGATGGAAATTATACCTGTTTTATAGCTACGAATACTTCAGGAGCCAAGATGGGGAAATTTGCTCCCGGATTCTGTGTATCTAACTCCTCGGTGTCTTCAGATGAATTACAGAATCATACTCTACATATGTTAGATATATATTGGTTGTGTGGTAACGGTAAACTCCGAAATATTCTACCCCAAATATGGCAAGGACAATGTACGTTAGTCAAGTTGGTCATGCCTTTTAGATTACTCCCTTGGGAGCCAGAGGAGCGAAATGTGATAAGAAAGCCTCTTTCCTTGGTACGAGCAAAAAGAAGTATTAGGATGGTTCCGCAGGGTGACGGTTTAATATATAGAGATGCAATAGGAGTTCCAAGGGGGGTCCCTGACGAATTTAAGGCACAAGACCAAATTTCCGCTGGATTCGCATCAATCATCCCACAAGTACAAATTAATAAAAATGTTGATTGGATCAATTATCTGTATTACAACCAACAGAGATTTATCAATTACAGTAGGGATGCTTTCCAAGGTATAATTGAAGAATTAGGACCGAACACACGTATGACTCTTCAGAACCGTATGGCTATAGATATGTTATTAGCAGAAAAAGGAGGGGTGTGCTCTATGTTTGGTGATGAATGCTGTACCTATATTCCCGAAAATTCCGCTATAGATGGGAAAACGGTTAAGGCCCTTAATCAAATTACAGATTTGGCAGCTGAGGTAAAAAGGAACTCGGGAGTAGACACAAGTTGGGCAAACTGGTTAACAGATTGGGTAGGAGGATGGAAATCGATTCTTACCACCATTGGATTGATTCTGTTATGTATTATGGTTTTTGGTGCAATTATTCTCTGTTGTGTTGTCCCTTTATACCGAAAAATGATGCATAAAGTTGTAGGAGTAGAAATGATAGTGAATACAGACAGTGAGCTGGAATTATTTTTAAAATCTAAAGTCAAGCCAGACATGCCTACCCGATGCCCCCCAAGACAGAAACAGAGTATACATAATTCTTTGTTATAGGGATAGATTGTCTGGGGAAAGGGACTCCTACGATGTTAACAGTCTTGATGGAAGGTATGAACATCTGTTAGGGATGTATTGTGCCAGTAGTCAAGTGAAGAAATCCTTTTCCCATTCCCCACATCGTAGGACAGCTTGTATCCCCTAGGGAGTGAACGGATAAACATAGATTCAAGGGGGGATTGTGAAGGTAGAAAAGACTATGTGAATATATGTTTATCCATTATTTCAAAGTGTTATAAACTCAGCCCTGTAACCAGATATAGTCAAAGTAAAGATGGCGCCGGTGTTCGGGACCGAAAGAGCAATATGTACCAATGAGAGACGACAGCGTGTCTCGGAACAAGATATATCTGGCTAAAGCCCAACCCCCTGCCTCGCCCCATTTTATGCTATATAAACTATGTGAGCTGAACAATAAAGCAGCAGTTCCTGTGTTACCCCCACGATAACGCATGTACTGAGATTGAAGCTGAACCTGGTGTCAGAGTCTTTCTTAGTGAGCTAGCGCATGCATGACTGAATTTGGAGCAAGTGACTGACGAGAGAGAGACCCTGTTATAATGAGATTCACGACCTCAGTATATACAGTAGGATTAGTTATGTATAAGGCATGCTTTTTCCTTGCCCTAAGTTTAGGTCAATAACTATTGGACCAATTCTACACCGTGGGGTGTAATGTTCGACTACTTTCAGCCATATCCTTAAATTATTGTCTACAGCAGTGTTTTTCAACCACGGATCCTAGGAACCCTAGGATTCCCCGGGCATCCCTAAAGGGTTCGCTGTAATATTCAGGTCATTTTAAAATTGTACTTAATACAGAAGAATTTACAGTACAATGCATCTTATCTCAGACGCGCTCTTGGAGAGGGTTGGGGTTCCTTACAATGCATCTGATCTCAGACGCGCTATTAGAGAGGGTTGGGGCTCCTTACAATGCATCTGATCTCAGAAGCGCTATTAGAGAGGATTGGGGTTCCTCACACTTCATCTGATCTCAGACGCACTATTAGATAGGGTTGGGGTATATTACAATGCATCTCATCTTAGACTCGTTGTTAGAGAGGGTTGGGGTCCCTCAGAATTTCACATATGGTTCCTTAACCAAAAAAAAGTTGGAAACCACTACTCTACAGTTCAACAGAGGCCCCAAAAAAGACAAAGCCACAAAACGAGGGCAGAATCTGCCACTTGATTTACAGATATAACTGACCTGAGTGCTCCTCCAGATACCTCAATATACCAGACGTCTCAGAATACCACACCATAATATTACCACAAAATACCACAGTAGGAACAGGCAATTTTTATGTTTTTATTTTTAAAGATCCAGTTCCGAAAGCTATGGTACATCTATATTTGTCATTGTGTTCATAGGTGGACATGAAAGCAGGTGATGGACTGCACAAGTTTTATATGCCAGTTGCCACTTTGTGTTGAAAACTACCTAGAAATAGTTTTCTGTCTGTGTTACATCCCAACACATCATATATGTATATGTATATATGTATATATATATATATATATATATATATATATATATATATAGATTAAACCCCATATATTGAGCTAAAATGTACGGGTGCTCTGGTGTTTCAATACATAGCAATGCTATGAATAGAAGGCAATCATGGAGCTTGCTTAAAAATGTATTTAAATATTGAAACTTCTGACCACTATTGATCAGAGTAGTGGTCTGTAACATTGATAATCAAATAAATGTGTTTTCCCAGCAAGCCATTATCCCTGTTAGTGCTTGCTATTCATAACAAAACAAAGACCCCCAAAAACTTTATTCAAAACCAGAACCAAAACCCCAAATATTTTAAAGGCAAAATAAAAATACCAAGCCAAGTGAGCATCTCTATGGGTTTCATATGTATTTGATATCAAGAATATCTTTTAGCAGGTCTGTTAAAGCAGTCCTAACCCCCCAAAGTCAGGCTTTCAGGATATCCCAGCTTCAGCGGAGGTGGCTCAATCCGTCCCTGCTTCAGCACAGCTCGCTCAATCAGTCCCTGCTTCAGCACAGGTGACTCAAGCAGAGGCTGATTGAGTGATTGTGCCACCTGTGCTAATGCTGGAATATCCTGAAAAGGTAACCTGTTAGGGGGGGGGGGGGCTTGATGACTGGAGTTGAGTCCCCGTGTGTTAAAGAAATGTGCCTTGAATGTGCTTTTCTGGCCCTTCACTTTTACCTTTCTTCCTTACAGATCAGTTTTTTAATTCCTCTGCTGTGAACCCTCCACCGACCTGCAGTGCTCCTGCAGTCACCACTGCTTACCCTTCATGGAGCAACAGCTTCCACCCAGTAGGGAGGAATACAGAAGTCTACAGACATGGGGCCCAAGGCATGATTTTGCAACAAGGGTCTGCAGGAACACCAATGTATCTACAGCAGATCCCACAGGCAACACGCGCTTACCCTCGTGTATCGGACATGAACGGAGGATTCTACCACACTGCTACAGGAGGATACACAGGATTTGCAGGACAGGTTAGGGGAGAAGCCACAACGCAGCCTGTTACTTTCCGTCCCAACACACATTTGGAAAGACGTGCTACAATAGGGCCTTGTATAATGGCCACCCAGTATGCACAACTTCAGCAGCCAACATTCATACCCCTTAGAGGAATGCACGTTCAGGATAGGACATACCACCCAGTTCCTGGCCAATATGCTCCAACTGGTGGCAACACAGCACAGATTGGTTCCTTCTTACAGACACCCACTGGGCAGCCAATAACCTCCCCCAGGGGGAAAAGCCCAAGACCGTCCTATCCACTGGCTCATTATTCGGCAGCCCCTGATCCCCAAGCAACCAGGATAGCCGAAAACGTAAAAGTAGGAGGAGTGTCAGGTGGGTAAGGCAAACCAGGTTCAGTTGGGGGAGCACAAGGGGCAAAAAAGGAGAGATCTAGATGCCCAAATAATAGCATTTCCCCCAG